>NC_072053.1:75670238-75937738 GCF_027791375.1 Indicator indicator
ATCTTCTGGCAGTGGTCCGGCAGCTGCTACTGCTGGCTCTGAGCCAAGGCTCTCGGCGGCTTTCTCACAAGCCTTTTCTTCCCCACGCTTAACTGTGATCTCCTGGACACTGTAATCAGAATCAGGACCTAATTCCGAATCTCTCTGAGCTTTTCTATGTTTCCTCTTACATCTACGTAGGCTGCAGGAGCAAGTAGCCTTAGGTGTTTCCTTATGTATTTCTCGATACAGTGATACCAATATCCATATGCTTATTCCAAGAAACACCAAATTCAAGGTTAGCATAAGATGTCTAGGGTACCATTGGTTCCAAAGACCGTCTATGGATGCAAGAGGAGTAACAAACTCAAATGCATCTGCTAGCAGATTCATAGTTGAGTTACCATATCTTCTTAGGCCAATAAGACCATAATAAAAATCAACCACATTTAGCAACTTGTTCTTAACCCAAAGAAATGACTCATATGCCACATATCTCACAATCTTTTCTATCATGGAGGACATGGCCCATCTGTAGATAATCGCACCGATAACAGAGGAAATAAAATGACACAGAATCCAAAACAGCTTCATTTTGCTTCCTAATCTGAGCAGAGATAAATCAGACAAGCAATTGCCACACGTTGGGCACCAAAAAGAGACAGTTTCCAACCATCACAGAGGCAAATATAAAATGAGTTTGCTGTGCTCTGCAGGTTTAGGGAGCAATTAATATTTTTTTCCCATCTTTTGTTGCTCTTCTAGGTCATGCTTGGATTAGCCATCACAATCAGTCTTCTGATGATAGTGGTGCAGACTAACAGTTTTGTATATAGAAGAGGTAGGCACAACCATAGGAATAATGGGAAATAGTCCTGAGGATTCAACTTCCATTAGAGCAAAATTTGTCATTAAAAAATGTTTTGCAGCAATACAGTATTTCCTAGTGTTGTCTGTCTCGTATGCAGCTAAGACTTGTGTCAGGTAGAGGCAATAAAAACAAAGGTAGATACATACTGAAATTTTTGTGAGTCTATTCCACAGCTCCATTGTATCAGAGAGTAGGAACAATAAAGACCATAAAACTATTTTTTAACCTAGATACTAAAACATGCAATATAATTTGCTAAATGAGCCATTCTCACTAAGTCATTCTAGCCTCTTGTAATTGAAGACAGCCTTCCTCATCTGCTGTCAAATTTTATACGTAAGAATTATTAGATAATGAACCTTACAGAGACTTACTATATTATTACACGAAGAGATTAGAAGTATGCAGTATCTGAAATTTAAAGGAACATATAAGAAAATGAACTACTTTATTTCTTCCCTTTTTGATGGGTTGGTGTTTTTTAGAATCATAGAATTATAGAATCAGACAGACCACAAGGATCATCTAGTTCCAACCCCCCTGCCATGGGCAGGGACACCTCACACTAGATCAGGCTGGCCAGAGCCTCATCCAGCCTGGCCTTAAACACCTCCAGGAATGGGGCCTGAAACACCTTCCTGGACAACCCATTCCAGGCTCTCACCACTCTCATGGGGAAGAACTTCTTCCTCATGTCCAGTCTGAATCTCCCCACTTCCAGTTTTATTCCATTCCCCCTAGTCCTATCACTACCTGATATCTTCAAAAGTCCCTCCCCAGCTTTCTTATAGATCCCCTTCAGATACTGGAAGGCCACAATAAGGTCACCTCGGATCCTTTTTTTCTCCAGACTGAACAGCCCCAACTCTTTCAGTCTGTCCTCATAGGAGAGGTGCTCCAGCCCTCTGATCATCCTGGTGGCCCTTCTCTGGACACGTTCCAGCATGTCCATATCCCTCTTGTAATAGGGGTTCCAGAACTGGATGCAGTACTCCAGGTGGGGTCTCACCAGAGCTGAGTAGAGGGGGAGAATCACCTCCCTTGACCTGCTGGCCGCACTTCTCTTGATGCAGCCCAGGATCTGGTTGGCTTTCTGGGCTGCAAGTGCACATTGACAGCTCATGTTGAGCTTCTCGTCCACTAACACCCCCAAGTCCCTCTCCTCAGGGCTGCTTTCCAGCCACTCACTGCCCAGCCTGTATTTGTGCTTGGGATTGCCTCGACCCAGATGCAGGACCCTCAACTTGGTCTTGTTGAACCTCATGAGATTGGCTTGTGCCCACCTCTCCAGCTTCTCAAGGTCCCTCTGGATGGCATCCTTTCCCTCCAGCGTGTCTGCTGCACCACACAGCTTGGTGTCATCAGCAAACTTGCTGAGGGTGCACTCAATGCCTCTGTCCATGTCACCAACAAAGATGTTGAACAAGACTGGTCCCAGGACTGATCCCTGCGGGACTCCGCTTGTCACTGGCTTCCACTGGGACATGGACCCATTGACAGCCACTCTTTGGGTGTGGCCATCAAGCCAGTTCTTTATCCATCTCGTGGTCCACCCATCAAACCCATGTGTCACCAGTTTGGAGACCAGGATGTGGTGTGGGACAGTGTTGAAGGCTTTGCTCAGGTCCAGATAAATGACATCAGTTTCTCGCCCCTCATCTATCAATTTTTGGTGTGTGCTTGTTTTGTGTAGCCTTTTACACAACATTTAGGCAATATTGTACAGGTTATGCTAGAAAGACAAACATCCAATAATGCAGTATTCTCTAAATTAGAGTATGATTCTCTTTCACTCTTTATCCTGTGTATAGATGGATTGTTGAGGGGCAAGCTAACATAAGTAAGCCACTTTAGTGGAAAAAAAGTCTTATAAACACTGACAGTTAGCAGTCAAGGTTAAAGTTGGTATTGAAGTTAGTATTGGTTCTCTTTTGAACAGTTCAGTAGAGGAACATAGAATGATTTAGAAATCTGTGATTAGATATTTGTATGTTTGAAGTCCTTATTTCTTGTCTTCAATGAGAATCACTCTAGAGATAAAAAATTGAAGAATATATTTCTACACTGTTCAAACATAATGAAAAAATAGAGATTTTATCTAAATAAGTCAATTATTAATCCACATGCCTGGAAATACCCTAAGAGAAAAGCTGAGTCTTTCAGCATACTTCAAAAATTTCTCACTGTCAGACCATGGTTTGTTTTCTTATGTTACCAACACCTAATTGGAACATTGAATCAATAATTTAAAAAAAGAAGTTTATAAATGCACTTAACCTCTCAATTATGCCTTTAATATCAAGAGTTATTTTGTTAATGTGATAGGAACGTAAGAAATATGAATATAGGAAATACATTGTTGAAAGATGGATTGCTTTTGGGATACATACAGTTATTCATGGCAGTGGAAGTATCAAAAAAGACCTAGAAGGCAAAACAGCAAATACCAAGGCACCATATTTAGAAAGAGAGTGTAGAACAGTAAGAAAAGACAAGGATATAGACAGCTTCTTACAGCTGAATTTTGTTTTATCCAGATTTGTAGTTTGGCATAACACACAGCTACTGTTTCTTATGAAGCATATTACGTTATGTCATCTGACTTAATGCCGGTCCTGCCAGGGCTACCATAGGTTCCTGGGCAACCTTACCTTGGTAGATTTGGTTAGAGCAGGCTTTGGAGTTATTCCAGCATCCTGTCATTTGTTGTGTTTTGCACTAGCAGTTTTGCTTTGGAGGGCATTTTTGATCACTTCCTTTTCAGGTCTAATGGGGGAATCCTCTTGAAAGACCAAATCATCATTATAGAGACAATGGTCTTCTCTGTTTTTACATTATATTTACCTCTGATTAGCATCCTTTTTTTCATTGTGTTTATGACTTTGTTTTGATTTTTTTTAAACAAAATTATGAAATCGTGAGATCCAATAGAGCTAATATTACAGGGAGTGATCCCTCAGACTTGCAGATATTGTGGGTGTGAAGTGGGAGTGGAGTGAAGATCTTGTCAGACTAAAGTTTCCTACATGTTTTCCAAAGGAAAGAATAAACTGATAGTATTTGAGGGTAGATACTATATATAAATATTTTGTATTTGTATTAATTTATGTTGTAAGTAAAGTTGCACACGTGGTTTATGCTTTGCATCCTGTGTCTGTGTTATCATCTGACTACTGAGTCAAAAGTTCTGGCAGATAAATTTCAGTACCTTCATGGAAGCTATAGAATAGCAAGTTGCAGGGAGAAGAATTGTGCAAGGTTTTGGACGCACACCTTTACACTTCTCTGTTGTATGGGAAACAAGATACAAAGAAGAACTGATTATTGTTTCATAACCTTTGAAAGGTCATGGAGTGTAGGATATATGTTTGTCGGGCACTTGTCAGGGAGAACCCACGGCGAGGACGACGAGGGAAGACCCGCACAATCAATATGATTGATAAGCAAGCCTCAACTTTATTGTTCAAAAGCACAGCTTATATAGCATCTTTGGCTAAATATGCACAAATGGCATAATTCTATTGGTACGTCTTAGGTAAATATGCACAAGTGTCATCATTTAATTGGTTTTGGATAAAAAGCTAGATTATAATATCATGCCTACTTGCGGTTAGTTCTACATGCAGTTGCACAAACTTCTCACTAATTAGCTTCCTTGTTTTCATCCTGTTAACACAGCTGCAAGGACAACCACAAGGACAAAGTGACCTTGTGTTTATCCTGTAGTTCGATAACACAGCTGCAAACACAGCCACAAAAACATAGTGACCTTGGCACATCAGCCTAAAAACTATCTGTGAGCAGTAAGCAACAAGATGGAGTACGGCCTACACATTTTGCTCAAACAGTTGTTCCATAGATCCATGTCCTTCAGATTCGAGCCGTTCTCCAACAATTCCCCCGCTTTTCTTTTGTACAAGAAAAGCTCGGGATGTGACCTCATTGACACTTTGCATGATACATCCATATGCAATACACAAAACAATCAGAATCAACAAAACAATACCAATCCAACATAAACCTTCTTTGAGTAGGCCCACTAACCAAGGAGACATATTCCCAAACCAAGATTGAAACCATTGATCAAAAGGATTTACATTTTTGACAATTGATTTGGCATGGTTTTCCAACCAAGCAATCTTTTGATGAATTGATTGACTGTGATCAGACAAATTAAAACAACACATGCCTTCAAAATCTTCACAGCCATGGCCATGAGCTAAAAGCAAAAAATCAATAGCAGCTCTATTCTGTAAATATGCATGTCTTAAGCTATCTTCATCTAAAAGCAATTGATTCAAAATATCAGTGGTAACATTAGCCTGTTTAACTGACCAGCAAGCTAATTTCTCAATTTGCCTTAAAGCCTGTTTAACTGCAATATTAGGGACAAGGAGAGAGGCAAAAATATTCGCCGTATTTGACCACAAGGCTACATCATCTTTACAACTGTCATCCAGGTGATGCAGGGACCTTTTCTGACGATGTTTTAACACAGCAGAAATGTTAAGCCAATCTCGATATCAAGGGGGCAAATAGGATAAGCTTACCCAAATAACACGGACCACCATAGGCGTTTTTTGGTACTCCCTGCCACGCTCTGTCACCACAAATTAAAAAGATTCCAGGGGGTAAAGCCTTGGCTGTTTCATTATTCCACAGATAAGACAGAGTCCTAGAAAAATACCGTATTGGGGGCTGTCTCTGCGCATATTGGACTGTATGGGGCTGTAGTATGGGTGCCCCATAAGCACCAAACATCATCCTCCCTACAGATATTGCACCATCTGCAATAGTTAGTCCTTCATCTGTATCATTCCACCCACAATAGGCACCATAAACCCTATACTCCCCTTGTTGTTTAGGGCTAACCACTATCTATCCAGGAGGGCTGCTGCCAGAGGGGCGGGCAGTCCAGTGTTTGTACATTCCACCAAAAACAATACACGTATGAGTCCAGTTACGGAATGCATTGCCAACCTGCACAGAACCTAACAGTTGCAGCTTTTATGGGTCCCAGGGTAAAGTAACATTTAAGCCTATAATAAGTCCTGCAACACAATCTGAGGTGCTAATAGCTTTTACACAATCAACATACACATTATAATTCCTAAAAGCATAAGCATCAAAATCAGGTACACCAATCAAGCATGTTTTAAAAGGTTCTGCAGCAGACTGCAAGCTTAAGCAAAAGTCCAGATTGCTCGTCTGGCTGGCCCAAGTGACCCACATATTAGTTCCCGGGTTGATCGATGTGATCGCCAGACCCATCAGGGGCATCATCAGAGACAAAAGAATCCTCATTTTCTTGTGTCACAGTAACAGTCTGAGGTACCGGTCACGTCCACTTGCTTGGAACCCACAAAGGACCTGTTGGAGTAGACACACACATATGACCTCTGCCTAGATACCTGACTGGAGCAGGGCCCATCCAAAGTCAGTTGCAGGTTGCCGATACATAACCGACATTTGAGGACAGGGTTGTTGCTGTGCTAAAGAACCATGAATATGGGCAGGAGGGCTTTTCTGCTCTCCAAAAACACACAAATGATTCAAAACAAAAAGAACTCTCCCTAGCTTCTCCTGTAGATCTTGTACATTATCAAATTTCTCCAAATAACTCTTTAAAGTTTTATTTGCTCTCTCTACAATAGCTTGGCCAGTGGGTAAATGTGGGATGCCAGTAAGGTGTTGGACACTCCATTGCTGCAGAAATCTATTAACTCGGTGTCCGGCGTATGCTGGGCCATTGTCCGTTTTTACCTGCCTGGGGACTCCCATGACAGCAAAACAGAGTGTTAAATGCCTGATCACATGAATTGCCCTTTCACCAGCTTGTGCTGAGGCCCAAATGAAATGGCTAAAGGTATCAATGGTGACATGGACATACTTGAGCCTCCCAAAACATGCCACATGGGTCACATCCATTTGCCATACCTCATTGGGGCCGAGACCCCAGGGATTCACCCCAAGGCCGAGACCCGGACCGGTATGGTGACTGCACTGCGGGCAGGCTCTCACAAGTCCCCGTGCATCATCCATTGTGATACCAAAGGAACGATGCAAACCTCTAGCATTGTGGTGAAAGGTAGCATGTGCATCACGGGCTTTAGTGAAGGCATCCATTGGTACTGACAGCGATACCAGTTTATCAGCTCTATTATTTCCTTCTCCCAAGCCCATGGTGCCTTGATGACTTCTAACATGCAATGCTGCATAGGGAGCATCTCGCTGCCAAATGGCCAACTGTAGTTGTAAAAATAACTCGCCTAGTCTGCGATTGTTAGTATCTCTTAATAGGGCTTCCTCTATCCTTTGTGCTACTTCTACTGCATACAAAGAATCAGAAACTACATTAAGGGGGATCTGTAGCCATCATTTAAAGGCATAAACCATCGCGGCAAGTTCCGGTGTTTGTAACGAGTCTCCTGGAACAGCCTCCAGAAGGACATGTTGCCATTGCCCATCTTCTTGCCATGTAACTGCTGCTCTTCTACTTTCCTCTCCTGCATCTGTGAAAACAGTAAGTGCATCTATCAAGTGGTCCTCACTCCGCTTTGGTACAGACATCCATTCCTGATTAGCTATCTACCTTAAGGGAAGAGGTACAGCCGACAAAGCTACTTTTGCACTCAACCCCAAAAGGCTTTTTTGTAATTCTACTGAATGTTGTAAAAACCGATTCAAATCATCCTGTCTAATAGGTACAAAAATCATGTTTGGTTCCTGCCCTGTCACTTGCAACACTCGGTTGCGACCCTTCTGAATTAAGAGGTCTAATGATTCTACTTTTGTTTGGATTGAGTTACAAGGTTGCAGGGGTCCAAACAACCATTCCAAAACCCATACACATTCTCTTTGTCCTTGTATAGATTGTGTAAGTGCACCAAACAAAAATGAACCATCACCCAAAATAGTCATATCTATAGGTAAATCAAGAATTCGCTGTGAAACTGATTGTTTTAGTACAGACTCTGCAATGTCACTGACTGCTTTTTGTTGTTGTTGCATCAGCACAACTGGCGTGGCAGGATCAGTGCCTTTCAAAAGAGGTCGTAAAATTTCCAGTTGTGAATTCCTAGTGCCAATCACAGGGCGAAGCCACTGAATGTCACCCATAAATTTCTGAACATCATGCAGGGTACAAAGTTCCTTCTGAATAATGATTTTCTGTGGTTGTATAACACAGTCTGATATTGTCCAACCTAAGTACTTCTAAGGTGCAGTTCGCTGTATTTTCTCTGCTGCTATCACAGGAGAACTTCTCCTCAGTTGTTCTGTTAAAAACAGTTCTTCTTGTTGCGTAAATGGTCGGTTTTGTGCAATAAGGATGTCATCCATATAGTGATAAATTAGTGTTTCTGGCCAAGCTTGTCACACTGGCTGCAGGGCTGCATCAACAAACAGCTGACACAAGGTGGGGCTGTTCTTCATTCCCTGGGGAAGTACAACCCACTCATAGCGTATGGCAGGCGCTTCCCTGTTCAAGGCTGGCAAGGTAAAAGCAAATTTCTTGGTATCAGCAGGATGAATATTGATAGCGAAAAAAACAGTCCTTTAGGTCTATGAGGAGCAGGTTCCATCCTGCTGGCAACATTGCAGGATTGGGCATGCCAGGTTTTAAGGCTCCCATAGCTTCCATTTGGTCATTGACTTTCCTGAGATCGTGAAGCAACCGATACTTGCCAGATTTTTTCTTGATAACAAACATAGGAGTATTCCATGGGCTGACAGATGGCTTAATGTGACCTTGTTGCAGTTGTTCAAAAACTAATTGGTGAGCTGCTTCCAGGCTTTCTCTCTTTAGTGGCCACTGCTCGACCCATACTGGCTCATCAGTCAGCCAAGTTAAACGAATCGGGAAAGCCCAAGTAGTGACCGCCATTAAAAAGTTCTCAGTCAGAAGTCGTGCCCCAGTTTGAGTAAGAATGTCTCGGCCAATCAATGCCTCCACCTTAGAAGGTAGTTGCATTATGGTCAAAAAGGATACACAGACACGGCCATCAATAATGACTCGAATTTTGTCTCGACTTTTACTGACTGATGCTGTGCCACCCACGCCTTCCACACCTGTCAGCATAGAAGTAATTGGCTAGTTGTCAGGCCAGACTGAACGGCAAATGATGGTAATATCAGCTCCTGTGTCCAATAATGCATTCAACTGACGTTGTTCATGTCCATTGTCCAAAATGATGGTGGCTTTTGGGCGTTGATCCATGGGCATACATAATAGTGCCATTCCTCCTGTTGATCCAAAGCCTGCAGTTCCTCTTGTGTTCTGGGAGATTGCTGTGGCTGCCTCTGTAAGTTTTAAGGATGGCACCAGTTGTGCAATGTGACTGCCTTCAGTAATAACCAAGCGTGGAAAAAATGTCATGGCAATTACACAAATCTCTCCAGTGAAATCTGCGTCAATAACTCCAGGTAAAACAAATAGTCCTTTTAGTCCTGCGGAGGAGCGTCCCAATAACAAGGCTCCGCATAGCTGTCCTTGATATTTTACAGGTCCCATTACACCCGCGGGGATTTTCACTGGTTTAGAGTCTATCAATACTGTTTCTATTGCTGCTGGCAGGTCCAATCCGAGGCTCCCTGGGGTGGCTGGCTTGAGAGCTGAGGCTGGTTGGAGTTGACGTGTGACTGCCACACAGGGCTGCTGCTGGGGTCTTCACGCCGCTGCCCTTTGTGCTCTGCTTGAAGTTTCCCGAGTAGTAGCATGCCTCAGTTGCATGATTATTTGCATTACAGTTTTTGCACCACACAGATCTGGTTCAGTAAAAGTGGTGAAGATGTCCCATTCTGCCACATCGGAAACATTTAGGGCTCCTCTGTTGTTGTTTCCCTTGGCTTGCCGATATCAATGGTGTGAGGGCTGCAGAGGCTTGGTTTTGGGCTTGCACTATATCTTTCCCTACTTCTTTTAAAGCCTCTACTATCATTGCCTGTGGTCCCGCAAGGATACAGGACATGCGTTCTAACATTTCTTCTACTGAAGCATCAATACCCATGGTAGAGAGGATATTCTTAGTTGGACCATTACAGTTTTCCAACATACACTGACGGAGCAGACCCCATTTCATAAAATCATGAACAACCTGCTTGATGTACTCTTCTTAATGCACCCAAGTCTACTATTGCCCTTCTTGGCCACCAGGGCACATTGCTGTGCCATGGATAACTTATTGTCAACCAGGACTATTCCTATTCCTGTTTCTCTTGAAGAAAAGATCTACACAGAGTTGCTGGTATTCCTTCTGCTCACATGATCATTAAGCAATTATAAGATGATTTAAGCAAGTGTACTCTACTTCATTTCTTTCCAAAACAAAAGAATATTCCACTTGCTGCAGGAGGAATATTGGAAGCCAACCCTTTTTTTTTTTGTCTACTTAAGGTGTTAATTTCCTGAGGCAAATTTATCAGACTCTGCTGGTTTGGGGCCAGACAGATCGTCTCTTGCCCCGAAAAGGGACAAAAGAATGAGACTCACACAAACGGATTGGAGAGTGATGGAAAGTTTAAATGGAAAAGCAATTGGTGAAGCTACAGAGAACTACAAGCTACAAAGCATAGTGACAAAGAGTATCCCAAAGCGTACAGAACCCCTCACAGAATTCCCAAAGGCTTCCCAATCCTTCCCTCCTTCCCACCTGAGGGTAAACCCAAACCCCCCAGGGCTCTTTCTTCCCCCTCCCGCTGCTAGGCAAGTCTCAGGCTGGCCAGGTCTGAGACTACCCCCCCCTCCATTCTCCTCCTGGCATTAGGCCTAGACAGGCCTAAGAGGCCTTGAGGATACTCCCCCGGCATTACCCGATAAGAGAGGACATTTCCCGTGGGAGCAGAGAGGGAAGAAAGAGGAAGAGAATGACTTTGCAGATGGCCTTATAGGGTGCAGGACTTATGGGTAGAAATACGTCGTTTACTGTGTCCTCCCCTGTGGGTGGGCACCCAGGACACCAGAGGTGTATCTCATGCAGCAGTGGCAGGGGGCACCCAGCCTAAACTGCCACACAGACTTTTATATAAATGTCTATATGCATGAGATTTCTTTGTGTAGTGTCTGGGATTCTATTTTATCTTCTTGACTATCTCAACTTATTTGTATTGATAATAAGAAGTGTGGGAGCTTGTCTGAAATGCAGAATGGGATCAGAAAACCATCTAGTTCATCCTTTGAAGACTTTTCTGTTTCTTCTCATAGCTGAACAAAATCTTTGGGCTCTAAGGCCAGCCAGCTTTTAGGAATGTGTGACTATTTTACAAAAAAACAAGCATGAGAGGTAATAGTGTCTCGTTTCTAAGAGCTGGACTCTTGTTCATCTAGTGGGAACTCTTAAAGTTTTCTTTTAACTCCTTGACTGAGGATTTAAAACTCCCTTGTTTTCTAGAGCCACAGGTGTGAATATTTAGTTTGGATGGGTTTTGGTGATTAATCTTTTATTGTTGTTCATGTGTTCCTCATTCTGTACAGTTTTGTTAATACGGATAACTGAAAATGTGTATCAGAATGTAAAAATGTTTTTGAGTGTAAAGACTTACAAATGAGCACTACCTAGCCATATTATGTTAAGAGTTGGGTTTTCTTGTGTTGATGGTGGGTTTTTTTTCCCCCAACATATCAAACAATATAAGAGACCACTGTAGGTGGGACAGTTTCCTGAATGAGCTGTGTCTGTGTGGAGAGAGTATTGACAGGTTTTAAAAATGATGAGCTTTCTGAAGCATTGGCTAGATTTTGTGTTGTCAGCAAGTGGAATATAGTTTTCAGTTGTTTGTGTTTTTAAGTACTGCTCAGGGACTTACATGCAGTGTAACTGATATACACAGAAAGATTTAGAATTCTGCATTCTCTAGTTTGCTACACTTATGTTGAATAGAAGAATGATACTAGGAGAGGTATTTTCCTCTCAGAATGATACACATTATTGCCTAAATATTTACAGCTCCTAAACTTTTTTTTTCTCAGTGTATTTTATTACAGAGCTGGTTATATAGCTAAGATGTTATAGAATATTATTTTAGGACAGAAAATTTGTTGAATTTGTTTCATTAATACAGTTTTAATGTAACCAAGATTTATGTATGCTATTTTGCTCATAAAATTGTAAGTTATTTTAGAAAAAAAGACATTATGCAATCATTCCTTGCCCATGAGGATGTTGATGTTCACCACATAAAGACCTGCTAACAAACCATAAACCCTTACACAGTTGTACTCAGTAGATGATCTACTTAAGGGACTAAATATATGTGTTTAGGAAGCCACACATATATGTGTGGCTTCTCTTTCTAAGGCCTTTAAACTTCGTAACTGAAGTAATTCTCTTATTCCATTGCCAGAAGGCATGCAAAAGTTTGTTAGGGTGTGAAAAGAGAAAAAGCAATGGTTATAATTAAAAGAATCCTTTGCCAATGCTAAGAGAAATACCTTAGATACTTGAATGCATTGCATAATCATGTGTGAGTGTCTGAGTGGATTTGTGTGTGTATATGCAAAGTATTCCACTATCTTAATAATATGATAATGTCTAAATTGCATAGGAATTTCCATGCGCATAAGATCAGTGTCTTCTGTACATTGTAATGATACAGTTTTCATAATGCTTCCTTCAAGGGCAATACAAGCACCAAGAATTCTAAGGTAGGTTTAGCTGAGTCCTGTGCTATTAAGTATGGAGCATGGAGTCATTGGTAGTAGGGGTGTGTTCTTCCTTCAATTACCTGTTGTTGCATGTATGCCCATTGCAAAGAGAAACAATAGGACACCTTGGGCAAGATTAAAGTATGTATAATAGAATGTAGATACACTAGACGTGTTTGTACAATCTAAAGACTGTAACATACTTAGAATTTAATACAATGGAATTACTCCCTAGCAAATGAAAAGTACCTTAAGTAAATTTTAAAATTTACAATACCACCAAACATTTAAAGAGCACAGTAAGTCAATAAGCAATTGCACAGTTTCGTAGAGATCAGATAGGCAAAAATTAATAAATTTGTAATTGCATCATGAAGGGCTAATCCTTCTGTTACATTTATCGTTGTATTTTTGCTATAGCTGGAACAGACAAAGTCAATTAACTGGCTTTGTCATTTGACATTAGTTTATGAAAATTGTTATGTTTTCTATTCAATGCAGATTCTTCAGGAAACAGTAGAATGTAACTAAGAGAGAGACTTCGAAACAGTTATTAACCAATAGGCATACATGGTTGAAGTAAGATATTCTATGGTAACAGTACAACTCAGGTATTTGTGTAACATGTGTTATCTGGTTTTTGTCTCCTTGGAATAAAATCTTTCTTTTCTTTAGCATATTTTGAATCTTTGTGTAATCACAATGCATAGGGGTTTTTAAAAACAATCTGAGTATAACTTAGATAAAGCCATAATTTATTTTAAAGAATCTAAGCTGAACTGAAGCTTGTACTTGTGCAGCTTTCAGCTAAAATATCTGCAAAGAATTTGTTTCCTTTCTAGCCAGGTTTTTGTCTTGATGATATGGTTTATGATCAAATTTATAAGCCAGAAATCTGATAAAATATGCATATGATTTATTAAATATAAAAAAATATTTTTCCAAGCTAATTTGATCTAGGTTCGTTTGCCCGGTCGATGATAGGTTGATTACACATGGTAGGATGCTAATGAACAATGACATAACAGTATAGAAAAGTCTGAAACTTGGAATACAGAGGAACAAACTGGAAACTCTTATAATGCAAAAACAAACAGCTATACTGGCTCGGGAGGCAGAACAGACCCCCTTGGCTTCACTGTGGAGTTAAGCTACAGAGAAACAATCTGTGAACTTTAGAAATAACCAAGTAAATTAGCCTTAGTTGCTCACAAACTGCTGAGTTCCTAGTCATCAAAACTTTGCCAAATGAGGAGATACATGGAGCTGCAACTTGTAATCCAAAGGGCAGGGATAATGACAAATCCCAAACTGGAAGAAGTGAGGGAGAGAAAGAGAGCACACTGCTGTGGTGTGGCCCAGGACCCAACACGCTACTACTAGGACAATAGAAGACAGGCATGAAGTGGGTGCTTGTTGTCACCTGGAATACTGTTAATGAACAGGGTGTGGGCTTTCAAATCATCCTCTATAAATTCCCCTTTTGAAAACTGAATGACCCAATGGCAGATTACCTTTTCAAATATTGCCAATCAGTTCAAAGTGCTGTATGGCAGGCAAACTGTACACACAGTCTCGACTAGCCTCTTACACGTGCAGTTTTCTATGTGAAATGTTAGGCACAGGGTCCAGCTTCCACTTCCCTCAGGCAGCCTCAAGGGCGCCTGCCTATTGGGTCTTCGACCTCAAACCTGGACCACTACACCAGGGAGGGAGGAGAAAGGGCAGAGGCCAAACAGTTTAGCCGATTCATTAATGCCTTTTCCAGGACACTTGAAAAAAAATCAAAATGTAGATAGGAATGATGTTCCTTTTAAGAGTAAATCTAATGTGTTAACATAGCTTTAAATAAACTTTTAAATACTTTTAGTCAAATCTGTGAGCGACTTTGGGCTTTTTTCATATTCAGAGAATACTTGTATTTAAATACTTCAGATAATTGCAGCATTCTGAGAAAGAAATTTTGACTATTAAGATTATTTTGTTCTAACTTAGTATTGTAATTTGTTGTGGAAAGCATCACAATATTACTACATTACATAAAATTTTATATTTTCATTGATGTGTGTTAATTGCTTAATACAAGTAAGTGAACTTAATCTAAAAATCTTGTAAGAAGTCAGTAATTTATTACTATCTGTTTTTCATTTCAGACAGTTGAAACTAAGCTAATCTTCCACGAGGTTTTAGTCTTTTAACCCATTTTAGCTTGTTTCTGTCCATGTTCTGAAAATCACTGTTTGCAGATAATTGTTTGTATCTATAAATTCACTTGTTTGTTCTAGTGTGAAACAGGTTGTTCTGCATCAGGGAGAAAAGTAACTGAATTTCAAGCAGTTTTTGCTGTTCAAATGGCTCTTCTGAGAATGGAAAGAGCTTAGATTGGCACCTGTTTGAGGTTGCTTCATATCACTTTGAAATACCAGGAATGTGTTTTGAAAGAAAAAGAAAGGAAACTGTCAGTCTTCTCTAGATCACATAACACTGTATATTGTACTTTCTATGTCGTATATAGTAAATGTAACTTACGCTTCTTTTAAATTTTTCCTGATAGTATAAGGGGGAATAAGGGGGTGTGGGGGGGTTTCATTTGCCATGCCTTGTTCAGCACTGCAGAGCAAAGTACAATTTTTTTTTTTTTTTAGATAAAACTTATTTTCTAAGTAAGTAATTAAGTTTCTGGACTTAATACTGAGTGATACTGAAGTTCAAGAGAAA
Organism: Indicator indicator; assembly: GCF_027791375.1. Lineage (NCBI taxonomy): Eukaryota > Metazoa > Chordata > Aves > Piciformes > Indicatoridae > Indicator > Indicator indicator. The sequence continues at coordinate 75,685,448 of NC_072053.1, forward strand.
AGTACCTTGATGTAGTTCAAAAGCCACTTTGTAAATCAGAAGAATAAATTAGGAACACTACTACATTAACACATTATGCCAGCAGCTGAGCTCTGCATACAAAACACTATCTCATGTTCACTTTGAGCTGCTTTGATTGGGACTAACATTTAGCTTGCACCGAATGAGCTCTCCCTGAAGCTTGACAGGAGCTGGGGAATGTTGGTATGTAATGTAATGTAATGAACAGTGGAACATGGAAAGGCACAAGTGTTTTGGCACAGCCAGTGTCTCAGGATGGTAGGCTAAACGTACCTGTTGTTCACTGAGAGGTCTCTGTGTCTTTTGGAAATTAAGTCATGGCTGCTGAACATAAGGTACCTATATTGAATTTATTTGTCTTAGACTGGTATTTCATTCATAATTAAATGTTTAAAGCAAAGTTTTAAAGAGGTTCTTCACTGCTTCATCCTTCCGCTATTCCCTGAAACAAGGATGACATAGTCTTTTCCTTTTATTTGGTACCGTTCCTCAGTTCAATTGAATTCAGTTCAATTCAATTCAATTTGATTCAATTAAATTTGCATTGAAAGCTTTAAGAACAAATTTGCTGTACCATTTACTCTACTATCTGCTATGCTAGAAACTAGTATGGAAATTTATGGTTTACAAATTTTGTAGAAAAAAATTATTAAAAATGCACATTTATATCCATTTATATTTCTGGTAAAATGGGCTGCATATGTAATTTCAACACAGAACTTTGCGGTTAATAGGCAATACTAGCATACTTAGTCATTTGTGAATTCCACTTTATCTAAAAATCTGTGCTTTGTTATTGAGCACAAATGGAAATTTAAATGCACATTTTAGGAGCACTGTATATCTTCTTGTATGTTGCATAGTGACTCTGGTTTCATATTAGGGTACTGCAAATAATTCAACTGGATTATATCATAGAGCCTTTCAGTTACATCTAAACCAAAATGTACTTCAAGAGAGTCCATTTACTTTTTCCATGCTATCTGGTCTTCTGCAATTCAACTTCTCTATGCCCTGAGATGTTTAAAATCTGTGGAGTTTAGGACTTGAGAGCTTGAACATTATTGCAATTAAGTGTATTTGTCCTTTTGGGTTAAGGTCTGTCTGCATAGCCTCTTATTAACCAAAATGTAGCAAGAGTACTGTTGTGGAAGATGTGTTGTCAGTACAGCATTTATGAAAAACCCTGCAAGAAGTTAAAAGTTACTAGATTTTTTTATTGAGAGGGGCAGTATATGAAAAGAAAGTGACACTCAGTATAGAGAGAGTATATAATTTAAGAATATGTAAAATAGTTGAAATATGCATTTCATATACAAATTCAAAGCAAGAGTTTTTACCATATCAGTGTGTTTTGTTTGCATCTTTCATACTTTTTGTTTCCTGTGTCAGATACTTAAAACTGGGATTTTTGTTTTTTACTTTATTATAGAACCAGACAGTAATTCTAAGAAACAACAGAAATGTTTTGCACTTGAATTATTTGGATAATATTTTTTTTAAGCATTAACTGTAACAAATTACTGTATAGTAGCAGGATTAATGGAAAAATAGGTTGAAATTTTGCTATTGTTGTTTCAGCAGTTCATGGTTTTAACTGAAGTCAAAGGTGGTTGTTAGCTGCTTGCTTGCTTTCTTCCTTCTTCCTTTCTCTTTCATTCTTCCTCTTCCATTCTTTCATTCTTTCATTCTTTTGTTCTTACATTCTTTTTTTTTTGTTTTCTTTTTTTCATTTTCTTTTGTTCTCTCTTACATTCTTTCTTCTGCATTTTTAAATATATTTTAGTCTAATCAGTAGTACAATCATGGAATCATGTAATCATTTGGGTTGGAAAAGACATTTCAGATCATTGAGTCCAACTGTAAACCTGAAAATGCTACCACTAAACCAATACCCTTAAGCACCACATTAATATGTCTTTCAAAAACCTCCAGAGATCTTGGCAACAAGGTCTCTCCTCAGCTTCCTTTTGTCCAGACTAAACAACCCCAGTTCCCGCAGCCACTCCTCCGAAGAGCTGTCCTCTACACCCCTCATGAGCTTTATTGTCATTCTTTGGACACTCTCCAGCAACTCAACATCTTTTATGTAGTGAGGGGCCCAAAGCTGAGACACAGTAATCAAGATGAAGCCTCACCAGTGCCAAGTAGAGGGACATAGTCACTTCCCTACTCCTGCTGGACACACTACTCCTGATACAGGCCAGAATGCTGTTGGCTTTGGCCACCTGAGCACACTTCTGACTCATGTTCAGGTGGCTGTCAACTAACACCCCTAGGTCCTTTTCCACCTGGCAGCTTTCCAGCCATTCTGCCCCAAGCCTGTAGGGTTGCAAGGGTTGTTGTGACCATGTGATACCATTCCTGTTCCAGTGAAAGTGCCTCAAGATAACAATTACTCTGCTGAAATTTGGAAAAAATAAAAAATTGGCAGATTTTAAAAGACTCAGTTAATATGCTTCATAACTGGGAAATAGTTTTTAAAATAATTCAAACTTTTCAGACTTTCTTTTTAGAAAACATGTTTTCTTCTAAATTCAAAGCAATTTATTTTGGATCATTAAATGTGCTCCTACCTTCTGGTTTACTGTACTACCGTCTAAATGGATAGAGTAAACACAGTTAAGGAATCCTAATAGCACACTGAGTTCACCACGAAGCACCTGAACTCTGAATTCCCCTCTTGTTTCCATGAAAAAGACAATGTGTTTTAACTAAGCCTTGATACATACAGATGTCTCCCTCTCCTGTGACAGAATAATTTGGCATTTTGGGAAAAAAAAAAAAAAAAAAAAAAAGAGAGAAAAGGAATTCCATTAGAGAAATTACATAATATAGAGACAATATAGAGACATTTTATTTTGTAATTATTTTTACTAAATCTTTCTATTTTGTGTATTCCGAGTATGCACCACTACAGATGAATGACAGAAGGCATTACAATATGGGCAGAACAAATGGTATCACATGTGCGATTTTAAGGAGTAGTGGTAATGACTGATGACAAGTCAAGAAGTTTTTTAATAACAGCACTTACTATATTGATTGAAAATATATAAGGCAACAGGTAAGAATATAATCCATTGTACTCTGATATAATGATAGTTAAAATGTTAGTTTTATTTCTTTGTTAAAAAGATGTCATAGCAAGTGAATGAGATTGCCAGCTTAGTCACACTTATTAATTTTTTTTTTTTTAATTAAAGTAGCTCTTTTGAAACTGAACCTTTTACCATTAGGCTGTTTGAAACCTATGAGATTTTTAAAAAATTTAAAAAAGGAAGAGTTCTTTCAGAATATCATTTACATGATTTTAATGATTATAATCTCCATGGTCATTTTTTTAAAAAGAGCATTTAATGCCTTAACCAGTTTTCATGATTTGCACTTTGCAAAAACATGTAAGCCCTGCAGGCTTATTATCTCCAAACCCAAACTTATTTTGAGAGAATTTTGTTTTGTTCCTGCTCCAAGTCCCATTTCCTATCATAACACATATTTCTCATGCAGCATGAACCAATTGGTAGAAAAGCAAAGTTTGCTTCCTTTTGCCAAGATAGAACATAGCTCTTGGCAAGGTTACCTTTGAAAACAGCTTTTCAAACAGAGACTGTGTATAAGCACTGTTCCTGTTGCCCGGATCCTCTTGTATAATGAAGGGTAGGAGCAATAGTTGCTGGCGGCAAGTATATGTAGCATTTCTCTGAGAAAAGGCACTCTAGCATTTCAAACAGAAGCTGGAAGTTTAACCTTCTAGCAGGAAGGTCAGTGATGGGTAACTTTTATTAATACCATAAAAGAAAACAACTATAAAGGAATATGAAAGATAAATTCTATGGCAAGCTGAAACTCTTAAAAACAATGAGTTTTCAAACAACTTTTAACAAAATCCAGTCTTAAAAATTCCATGTTAACAAAGTTGCTTTCTTGAATCTCAGAGCAGACTTATGCTTCCTGTTTCGTATTGACGATTTGGGGAACCAATTCCTAACTAGAAGGGATTATCATATAGACTGAATTTAAAGGTCAGAACTTCAGGAGCTCAGTTAACATTTTAATTGTTTTTCTTTTTTTGCACTAAATGAAAAAGTGTGTAATGAAAAACATGGAATATTCCTCTTAGTACTAAGTACTAAGTTTAGAAAACCTGGCTATTAATAAAAGTTCATTTTTTCCAGTGTGTGCAGCAAATAATATTTTCTGTGACACAGAATGAATACTCAGATATCTTCAGCTCAGAGTTTTAAATAAAAGGTTCCAGTAAAGCTTATTTAAAATGGATAGGCTGTAATCTCTTAAAATGCTAGGAATTTCTGAAGTAAAAGTTTAATTAAAATATTAAGTGTCTCACAGCTATACAAATACAGAATAAGTGTATATTCCAGCAGCAGATGAAAACAATATGGGGGAATTTACTTCAGGTATCCAAATTAGTAGCTACTTTGTGATTGTCCTCAGATAGTTTTAAGGATAAATTTAAAATATCCTTGTTTAAGATCATGTAGGAGAAAAATTAGAGAGGCAAAAGCATGGTTAGAAATTAAACTGGCCGCTTCTGTGAAGGACAACAAAAAGCATTTTTATAAATATATTAATGCTAAAAAGAGGGGCAAGAGGAGCCTCCACTCTTTATTGGACGTGGAGGGTAACATTGTAACTAAGGATGAGGAGAAGGCTGAGATTCTAAATACCTTCTTTGCCTCCATTTTCAACAGTAAGGCAGGAGGACTTCAGGATAACTGGCCTCCTGAGCTGGTTGATGGGGTCAAGGAGCAGTGTTGTACTCCTGAAATCCATGTGGAATTAGTTCCAGACTTGTTGAGTCACATGGATATTCACAAGTCCATGGGACCTGATGGGATTCATCCTAGGGTGCTGAAAGAGCTGGCAGATGAGCTGGCCAAGCCTCTCTCCATCATTTTCCACCAGTCCTGGCTCACTGGAGAGGTCCCAGAAGACTGGAAACTGGCCAATGTGACGCCCATCCACAAGATGGGATGAACAGAAGAACCTGGGAACTACAGGCCTGTCAGCCTGACCTCAGTGCCAGGGAAAATCATGGAGCAGATTGTCCTGGGGGCAATCACTGCATACCTGAAGGATAGCCAAGGAATCAGGCCCAGCCAACATGGATTTAGGAAGGGCAGGTCCTGCCTCACCAACCTGATCTCCTTCTATGATCAGGTGACCAGCCTGGTGGACGTGGGAAAGGCTGTGGATGTAGTCTACCTGGACTTCAGCAAGGCCTTTGACACCGTCCCCTACAGCAAACTCCTGGCCAAGCTGTCAGCCTGTGGCTTGGACAGCAGCACTCTGTGCTGGGTTAGGAACTGGCTGGAGGGCCGAGCCCAGAGATTGGTGGTGAATGGTGCCACTGCCAGCTGGCAGCCTGTCACTAGTGGTGTCCCCCAGGGATCAGTGCTGGGCCCCATCCTGTTCAATATCTTTACTGATGATCTGGATGAGGGGATTGAGTCCATCATCAGTAAATTTGCAGATGACACCAAGCTGGGAACAGGTGTTGATCTGTTAGAAGGTAGAAGGGCTCTGCAGAGGGACCTTGACAGGCTGGACAGATGGGCAGAGTCCAACATGATGGCGTTCAACAAATCCAAGTGCCGGGTGCTGCACTTTGGCCACAACAACCCCATGCAGAGCTACAGGCTGGGGTCAGAGTGGCTGAAGAGCAGCCAGGTGGAAAGGGACCTGGGGGTACTGGTTGACAGCCACCTGAACATGAGCCAGCAGTGTGCCCAGGTGGCCAAGAGAGCCAATGGCATCCTGGCCTGCATCAGGCATAGTGTGGCCAGCAGGAGCAGGGAGGTCATTGTACCCCTGTACACAGCACTGGTTAGGCCACACCTTGAGTACTGTGTCCAGTTCTGGGCCCCTCAGTTTAGGAAAGATGTTGAATTGCTGGAGCATGTCCAGAGAAGGGCAACGAGGCTGGTGAGAGGCCTTGAGCACAAGCCCTATGAGGAGAGGCTGAGGGAGCTGGGACTGTTTAGCCTGGAGAAGAGGAGGCTCAGGGGTGACCTCATTGCTGTCTACAACTACCTGAAGGGAGGTTGTAGCCAGGAGGGGTTTGGTCTCTTCTCCCAGGCAACCAGCATCAGAACAAGAGGACGCAGTCTCAAGCTGCGCCAGGGGAGGTTTAGGCTGGAGGTGGGGAGAAAGTTCTTCACAGAGAGAGTGGTTGGCCATTGGAATGGGCTGTCCAGGGAGGTGGTGGAGTCACCATCCCTGGAGGTGTTCAAGGGGGGATTGGACGTGGCACTTGGTGCCATGGTTTAGATAGTCATGAGGTTTAGGGTGACAGGTTGGACTCGATGATCTTTGAGGTCTCTTCCAACCTTCTTGATTCTATGATTCTATGAAAAGATCTTAACTCTCAGAAAGTTCCTTGTATGTTACAGTTCTTAAGAAACTCCATTCACATGGAGCTGTCTTCAAGAGGAGGGTCTTAGTTAACTTAGCAACAGCACTCACAGTGATTTGGACTTTCCTGTGTATTAGCAGCAACTGAACTCTCCTTCTGTAACTGTTTTTTCTCATACTGTTAGTTAATTTCTAGAAACATCTTCTGTGTCTTATGGCTCATATTACACTTAAATGGTTGCAGGGTATACTGGCTTTTTGGTTTGCTTTGTTGTGGTTTTGGTTGTGGTTGTTGAGTGCATGTGGGCTTTGTTTGGTTGGGGTTTTTTTGTTTTTTTAATCTTTGGGTTTTTTTGTTGTTTGGGGTTTTTATTGTGATACAATTACATGGCAGAAAAAATATTGTATTTTTTATTATTCTAAGTGTACATTTCTGTACTTTGGCTTGATAGAACTTAGGCATATATAATAATTGTGCTTTGACATTTACTCTTAAAATAGTTCTTCATAAGCTATCTTTGTTGCATTAGTTTTGTTTTATTTTTAAGAAAAGACTAGTATTTCACAATTAATCAGGAGCACTGAATATGTAAACTGAGAGGATGAGGTATAATTTTGATACTGCACCTCTTCAAGTCATTGAAGATGCTGCCATTTTTGCTTTCAAATACAGGTTCTCCCATACTTTAGCTTGTTGCACAGACCTTACACAGTGGGCAGAGAAGCCACAATTTTTTTCTCCCCTTTAATTTGCCAATGTAGTGAAAGTGTAAACATCCCAACATACCCAGCTTGCATGTATAGACACACAGTGAAATTGTCTGAAAAGAAGTTGCAATTTTTGAGCAAAGGCAACCACCATTCTCTATTCCTGTGGGAATATGGTTTTAGAGATCTTGTTACGGGACAAAAAGGCATTTCTTCAGGCATGTTCTTTCAACACAAGGATCATCTCTTGTTCTGATTAAATCAAGCTGTTTAATACAAAGGTCATGGACTGGCTGTTGTGATAATACTTCATAAAATCATGCACCATTGGTTTGAAACTGGCTCTTGTATGTTAACCAGGCATATACATACCATAGAGTTAACTTCATCTAGAATAATTTTGAATCTTTCTTTTTGTGATAATAATGGTCTTTCTAATTAAATTGACTGGGGTCTTAATTGGCAGGATAATTACTTCTTCCTTTCAGGGTTTTGGTTGTTTTTTTTAATTAGAATTTGGTGTATTTTTTCAAAATCAATGTGTCATCTTCAGTGGTACAGCAGACATGAAGTACTTGCTTACAGTGACGCATATATATTTGGTTCCATGTATCAAAAAATGTTCTGTAGAATCTTGAGCCTAATATCATCAGTATCTTGACTTCAGATTTTAATTGGATGTTTACAGTTGGGGCATGAGGCTGAACTAAACAACACCATAGGAACAATGCTGTTTCTGCAGAAAAGTTAATTAATCTTTCTCCAATTTTCTTTAGTCAATTTTGAGTAATTGTTGTGTAAGTTGGACCCATTGCTGTAGCAGGGTCAGAAGTAAGGTACCACCCATTATTGTATCACAGACATGATAATGCTCTAAGTTTAATTCTATAATCAATAAAATCTCTGCATGTAAACAAATAAGTAGCAGGGTAAGTTGATTATGTAGTTCCAGTCATTGATTAGATATTAGTTTTTGCCACTCAATGGTTATGGTAGTAGCTTTGTGCTTTCAGTAAATTATTTCATACTGGGTACACTACACCGGAAGTTTTTACCAGTCTGGCATTTCCTCATCAAGCACTACAGAACAAAATTACCTATGTTCAATCCTAGTAGAGAAATAACAGACTGATGAAATCTTTTGGAAGAGGTTTGCACCACAACCACTGAAATTACCTAAGTAATTACTGAGCTGATAGGAACTCCTATTGAGATTGGTGGTCTGTCCTTGGAAATTTTTTTTTCATTTCTTTAGAAATCCCTTCTTGATGCTCCTCTGACAAATTCAAAATTCTTAGCACTTACAATTTCATTACATTATAGTATAGATGTGTGCATCTTTCTGCCATTCACTTGCTTAACTAATGACATTATTTACCCTAACATAGCAAGCATATGACTTATAATAAACTATACTAGTCCAACTGTAAAACCCAAGCAACAGAAAAACAAAAATCCTAATTATTTCTTTCCTTATTTCACACTTTAAAATACCGAATCAACACCTGTACCATTTCCTTCTTTTACATAGTTTAACATTTTATGTAAGCTTGTTCAATATAATAAATCTGATAAGCAAAGCGTCAGGTTAAACTGACATTTGCAATGGTAAGCTTCTGAAAGCACAGCCTTAGATTATCAAGGGCCCTGTCAAGCCAACCCTTGAGTGTTTCCACTGGGGGAGACTTCACCACTTTGGGGAAACCTACTCCAGTGTTTTAAGTGCTCTGAGGGTTGTCTTAGTCTCTTCCCAGTGGAATACTGAAAAAAAATACAGAGGATTGAAAGCAGAAGCTGTGTGTATTATCTCATTCCCCATTCTTCACTTCTCCACCAAAAGAAAAGTACTAAATTATAGGACTCCATCAGTTAGCTAAAATGCATTCCAGAGTAAGTAGGTTGGTTTAATGTTTCATTTGACTGATTAAAATTGCAGCCAAGAACTGGACATTACATGTTATTTTAGTTTTTTATGTCAGCAGTGACAAGTTCAATCATACTTTCCATCACCTTGTAATTGTTAGCAATTCATCAAAGAAAAATCACTACTCTGAACAGCAATTCTCCAGGGAATTTTCTGAGATGTTCCCAATTTCAAACAATGTTGAATACCTCCTGTTAAAAAAATTATTAAATCTTTTCCTTTGTGTTTATGCAGCAGCCAAAAATACTAACCAATTTTGGAAAAGATAGATCATAGAAACTATTTATTTCTCTACTTCACTTTACTCAAACACAATTTCTTAATGCTAAGCATATAATACAAATACAGCTTTTCTGTGTTTAGAATCATCAGGAAAGACCCAACCTGAGCATGTAATGATTTATTGATGAAACTCTAATTTTGTGTTTGTTTCCAGACAGAATTAATGTCTTAAAATTCAGAGTTTCAAAGTTTTATCATGCAGAATAAGTAGGACATCAGTAAACTAATACTAAAACCAACATAACCAGGACTTAGCACTCCTGCTTTATATTGTATATAATATTTTCACAGAATCACAGAATCATAGAATGTTAGAGGTTGGAAGTGGCCTCCAGAGATCATCAAGTCCTGCCAAATCAGGATCACCTAGAGTAGTCTGTGCAGGAATGCATCCAGGTGGGTTTTGGAAGTCTCCAGAGAAGGAGACTCCGCAACCTCTCTGGGCAGCCTGTTCCAGTGCTCTGTCACCCTCACTGTAAAGAGGTTTCTCCACATGTGGATATGAAACCTCCTATGTTCAAGTTTGTATCCATTGTTCCTTAGCCCCCTCCGCTTGACACCCACCCCTCAGATACTTGTAGACACTGATCAGATCCCCTCTAAGTCTTCTCAAGACTAAACAGCCCCAGGTCTCTGAGTCTGTCTTCATAGTGGAGATGCTCAAGTCCCCTGATCATCGTCATGGCTCTACATTGGACTCTCCCCAGCAGATCCCCGTCTCTCTTTAACTGGGGAGCTGAAAACTGGACACAGTAGTCCAGGTGTGGTCTCACCAGGGCAGAGCAGAAGGGGAGAGAACCTGATGGACACTTTTCTTGATGCACCCCAGTATACATTGGCCTTCTTGGCCACAAGGGCACATAGCTGTCCCATGGAGAACTTGCTGTCCACCAGGAATCCAAGGTCTTTCTCTGGCAAGCTGCTCTCCAGCAGGGCAACCTCTAACCTGTACTGGTACCTGCTTTTATCCCTCCCCAGATGCAGGACAGCCTCTCTGCTTCTTGACTCTCTGCCTTCTGCCATGGGGGTCTGGCGAGAGTCCTTCTGGCTGAGGGGGAGGCCCCTTGGAGAAGGCCCCTTGGGGGAAACAAAGGGGGCTTGGTTGTGCTTTTCTGTTGATTGTACACATTTGTAAATGTTGTGAATTGTGTATATTTGTACATATTCTTTGCATTTCATCATAGATTGTAGTTTTGCTTGTAAATACAGCTTTCATTTGCTTCCAGACTGAGATAGCCTGGTTATTGTCAGTGTGGGAGGAGGATTTCAGCTCTCACACTGTTACAAACTGTTTGCTGTTATTCTGAATCTCAGGCATCCAAACTGCTTTTTGATTTAAAGAGTACATCATCCAGGTCAGTCTGAGGCTTTGTTGTTGCTGTAACTGAGTTAGCTATCTGATCATATAAGTGATCCTTTTAGTGAAATCTGCAGTAAAAAGGGCATTTAATTCTGTTCTTTGAGCATCACATACTGACAGATTACCTTAGCTATTGAATGTCTGGCAATCTTTTCCCATGTCTTTCTGTAACTACTGAGCTTCCTTAGGTCATAATTTCTGTTATTCTTTTTTCGTTGCTAGTTTTGTTTCAGTTTGTTCCCAGTTATTTCTGATTTTGTCCCTAAATTGTCTATTGTGCTTCCTTATTTGATGAAGTATCCATTTCTGCTTAATCACTTCTGAGTTCAGAATCATTGAAGAGCTATGATTTATCCACAATGGCTTTTTCTTGCTATTATTCCTGATTCTGATAAATTGTGCTTGTCTGACTTAATGACTATAAAGAAGAAATAAGAGAAATAAGACCAGTTAGTTCAGAACTTGAAATATTTGAAATATAACCACTTTGATATGACCTCTTATTTCATAAGCACTTTCATTTAAGTTGCCTTCCTCTTCCCACTCTCAGCCTTCTAGTTCAAATGTGTCCTAAAAAGTCTCAGTTCAAGTTGCCTCCTGTGTCAGAAATAGCCACAAGCACATTACAAAACTTTTGAGAATCGTGTCTTCTGCAGTTTATTGAAGTATTAGGTCCTCTAATTTAGATCATCCTTTACACAAAAAGTCTCATTTGTGATGTTCCTTCCTTTCTAGCAAGTTCTTCCCCTGAAAATGGAAAGTCCTTGCCTGGTCTGATTCTGTAGTTCAGAAGGTTTCAACTAAAGAGTCCTCACTATAGCTAGTGTTGCTTATTCCATTTTTTCCCCCACCATTAGTAATATTAAATGTTTTTAGAATTCAGAAACTACTGAGATTATCTTTTAAGCTCAAAACATTTTATTGAGTATCATGTACATCTACAGTTAATGGCTTTTAAACCTATTTGAGATACAGCATAATACCATAGTGTGCATACGTGCTTGTAATCATTGTTCTCATGTTTTTTATAACCAGTGAGAAATTAACCTTGAGTAACTAAGAATATGGCATCATACTCAAGTTAGCAGAGACTGATGATGAACCTGGTGTTACTAACAGAATCTATATTAAATACTAATTAAATAACTGTGGGAGATGGCCCTAATATTGTGAAAATACAGCTAGAAAGTTCCTTTAAATTCCACCATTAGTATTGTCATAATTTTACAATTCTGTAAGAAAGGCATTAGTTATAATTTGTGTGTTAATGCATTTTCTTTTTCATGTAAGAGTAAATATAATAATCTTCTAAATAATAAAAGAAATTTTTTTTCAATTAATAAATTGTGGATTATTTTATTTCCTACAAATGATGTCATAGTAAAATTTCTACTGGCGTTTCTTGGACTAACATAATGCACTCACTGATTATTTTGCTGGGGTTCTATCACAATGGTAAAGTTAAAATTCTTACAATACATAATCTATATTTAATTGCTTTGAGAAGAAACTTTGCCATGTCTTTATGAAACAATATCCTGAAAATACTATTTAGGTTTTACAATTAGAATATGTATGTAGAATATTCCATCTGAATCTTATAACTCTTTTTAATACCTTATTTGCAGATATACTTTTTCAGATATATCCAGATACAAAACAGTTGTTCTGAAGTGGAAATTGTTAATTATTGAAGGATTTCTGCCATTACACAATACAGGATTGAAACAAATGGGTATCACTCTACTGAATTTAGAGGTTCTTCATGGTATGAAAAGGGTATCCTTAGGAAGTCGTATTACAGAGCATGGAATTAAATTATAAATCAAATAAAATCATTATGTGTGCCTTAGTCACACAGTAAAATCGATCTCTCCAACAAACCAGTCAATATGGCTGGGCATGGATTCAGTAAGTGTTTTTTAACTCAGTTATATGTATGTTTCAAACAGTAACTCAGTTACAGCATAGTATTTTTTTTGTTGCTGCTAAGATGCCATGTTGGTGCATTTAAGATAATGCAAGTTTCATTTTACTAAGCTTTGTGAAATTAGGAATTAGAGATTACAGAGACTGGATTTTAAAAATAAGTTTGATGTAAAATTTGGACTCTTTTACAATTTAAACACACTGCAAAGGACTACAAATGTATCTTCGTATATAAAACTGTATATTCTGTTCATGTACAAAAGCAGAAATACGAAACAGTGGACAGTAGACTGGGAATGAACTGGTGCACTTTTCCATGCTATGGTCAACAAGGCTATTGAGCTTTATCTGGAGGTGTAAATGTATCTTCACTGTCTTTTCAGGAACATTTTTGCTTACTTTCAAAGCAAATACAGTATTTTCATACTGTTATTTTATACTGCTTCTAAATTTATTATTAATCTTAAAGATCATGCAGAGATCAGGTGTTTGATCTAGGAAGCATAACATTTTAATGGTAAATCTATTAAATAGGATAAAATGTGTAGAAGGACAGCAAGACATAGGAGGAATTTTTATTTGTATGTTGTGATAATTCAGATTGCCTCAATGTACTAAATAATTTTAATGTATTCTAATATAACTATATGTATGTGTTTGGGAGGAGAAGGAACAACCATAAATAAAGTCTTCCTCGCTTAGGTTGTAAGAATTTGTGCTGGACCTAGAGAAAATCAAGTTCAGTAATGCTGTTAATAAATAAAGGAGCAGAAATATCACAAGGTACTGTTATCATAGTCAGGGAAGCTGGCACAACAACAATGGTCCTGCTAGTCACAGGTGTGCCAGCCTCCCCCTCCCTAGGGCTTCAGAGCCTTGCTCCCAGTCTCCTTGCCCTCCTTTCCACCATTTTGTAATGTGTTTCCCCTAATAGCCTGTGTGAGAGACCCACCATAGGTCAGCATCATGCCTATATTGTGCTAAGGCAGTCTTTAGAGTTACTATGGAACAGTGATACAGGGAGGAGACTTGCTTTTATCCCTTTTTAAAGCTTCAAGAGCTAAAGCCTTGCCTTGAAGGTAATCCACACTCTTACAGGGTTATGGTGTTTGTGCCACAGAACTAGCAAAAATCATGAAAAAAAGTTTAAATAAATAATTTATATTATAGTAAATAGAGCGATAGCAAAATCGCTGTGCCATCAATGTGCATAGTAGCGCATGATAGTAATAAGCAGAATATAATTATGGAAGTCTTCATGTGGTATTAACTATGTATTAACTATTTTGTACTGTAGCATACTTTTGTATTCAGAAGCTCCTTCAGGGACATTGTCTTCAAACCCTTAGATTTTTATACATATTGAAGTTACAAATAAAAGTAATTACTTTCTGTAGTTATTTAATTTCTAATCCTTCAGGTTTCTAATTAATTTCTAATCCTGCAGGTCTAATCCCTGCAACTTCCCATACCACCAGCTCGTAGGTATATAGAACTGACATATATCAATAAAAAAAGTAAAAATAAAGTAATACCATTTTCTCAAAGGCAGTGTTACTATTAAGAGAATCTGCCCCAAAGGTTGTAGGTGTTTCTTAGATATGCCATATGAATTACAGATATATTTTGTGTTGAAGACATTTCTCTAGAACAGTAAAATATTGATTTTGCCTCTGGCTTCCCTGGGATTGACTTTTCACCCTCAGAGCTGATGTTAAAAATAGTATTAGTTAAGGGTCATTTTGTGGTCTCTTCTTTTACTTGTACATGTGAATATGCCAACTTACACTTTTAATGTGTCTAAGTTGTAGTATGGTTACCTGTGACTAAAATATTAACCAGTCTTCTTTGATAAAATACAAAATTAAAACCATTACTCAAGACAGAGATGTAGTAACAGCATATATCATTTGACATAAAGTGCTCAAACTTTGTAAAGTGCAGAAGTAATATCTCTCTTTGGTCTTTCTGTAACAATCGTGTGCTTTCACAGGCTTTTCAAAAGAACATTTTTGGACACTGGAAGTGCCTGGAAATCAAATCTTTATTAAATATTTATGGAGGAGGACACCTAATGACTTCTAAGGGACCTTGCAACGAGATTCAGTACCCACAGAGCACACTTAGCATTCTTTTTTGTTATTATTGTTGTTATTAATTATTTAAGTGGTGGCAATTTGCTCAAAGCTGTACAAGACACCAAAAAAACCCCCATTATTCCAGCCTTTAAAAACTTTCTCTCAGTCAAGCCAATGTATAAGTACACTAACTTACTATGGAACAGACATTTCTGAAAAAGAAGAGCACCATTTCATAGTGCCTCATATTGCCTCTTTTTTCCCTCCTCCATCCTCGCTTATCTGCCTTGCAAGCACAGAAGTCGCTGCAGGAGGCAGATGTATGCCAATGGAGGAGGAGTAACCAAAGGCCACTCTTTGCTTCCTCACATTTACAGTAACTACAGGGACAGCTCTTTGGATTTTTTCACTTTCCCTGTAATATCTTGCTGGAGAAGATGGGAGGGGGCACTATTACCATATCCTGAAAGAGGAAAACAAGGCCAGAGTTTGTTATGAACTGGGTAAAAATAGAAAAGACTAAGTGCTTACCATACCGGTACCAAGTTCTCATTGCATACGTACAGGAAGGTACATCAGAGACTGAGGAGAGCTGAAGAGACAGAAAAAAAGCATAGTACCTAGTGCTGCTGCTGGAAACGGGTATTATTTTTATGAGCTATTCAACATCTAGTCTAAATAGATGCCCATAAGATTTTATTTTTAAATGACAAAACAGACAAATCATGAGAAGGCTTGTTTTGATGGGCGATGCAATTTGACAGAAAGTGGTATGTGGTAGCACCTGTGTTTCAAAATAGTTAGGTGGGAGTGATTCCAAATAAGCAACCTAGACATTTTAACAGTTTGTGTGAATAGAGATAGGAGGAGACAATACTGAATTGAAATTTGTGACCTTAAATAATGAGGAAATGGTGCAGAAAAAGTACTATTGTCTCCTTTGGATATTTCTGTAGATTCAAACTTCTGTTTTGCTAAACAAACTAGCAGAGAAGAAAGAAAAAGAGTGCAGAAAGAAGTTTCAGAATTGTCAGCATATGAATGAATTAATGCAAGAACAGATGATAAAATGTCAAAGAATTAGAAATGGAAACCACAACTAAAATGAGGTTAGAAGAGAATGCATCGAAAAATAAGATCACTGAAATTCTAGTGCCAAAAGGTGTTCAAAACCTTTGGAAAAAAAATTATGAAGAACAAAGTGACCTCAAGTATTTTGTAGGACAGAGAAATAGGAGCCTGTGAAAGCACTTCATTTGAACGAAGTTGGAAACAAGGCATGCTAAATTGGATTGCAAGCAGTTCAAATGAGAAGCAGTAGCAGATAAAAGGGTGAATATATGTGTATTAGTTCTTCTATGCTGCTCCTCCGAGCTGCATTCATTACAAGTTATGATGAAGTCAAACCATAGTGTATATTAGGTCTTTTACGTTAATTAGGAATTGATTATAATTTCCTAGCATCGTTCTGGTTTGTGACTCAGCTACAATGGTATAATGTACCTATGTGTGTTGTGGAACATGTGTCTGCCAGTAGGAAAAAAAAAAATCCTTTCACTACATCAATCAGACATTTGCATTTTGGGGCATAGTTACTTCTGGTTTTGATCATTACCGGATTTTTCAAGTATTATTTAAAAATAGTATTAAATATTTAGCACGAGTGAATTCCTGATTAGGTTTATCACATGTTTCCAGATTCTTTAATGCTGGAGAATATTTACTGCTTTAAAAACTGATTTTTAATATTGCTTTAGTTTGTAAAGGAGAACATCCACTATTGTCTTTCATTCATTTAAACAATGTAAGATTTTTCAGATATTAAATGCATTTTTAAAAATAGCTCCCAAACCCATGTGTATAAAGAATGACCTCTTCTAAAATGGCATATTGAAAATCCTAGTTTATTGCAGATTTCAACTGCAAATAAAACCAAAGCGTCAAAAACTAACCATTATTTCTTAACTTTGGTAAAAGTTAGTTTTACCTTTGTTAAAGTTAAAATTATATAATATGTAATGCTCGTTACAAGCCAGAAATGTGTAGGTTTTGGGATACAATGGCGAAAACTGGGGCCGGGGCGGGTAGGAAACACAGAGGAAATGGTGGTAATATTAGTTTGGTGATCTAACTAACAAGTAATGGAGTATGAGGAGCCATTCATAATGCTACCTGTAGTTTATCTGAACTGCTTCACTTTGGTAAGTACAAAGCTGCTTTTACTGCAAAGTGTCACTTTGCATAATAAGGAAAGAAAGGCAGAAAGTTACCAAGTTTTTAGGCATGAAAGTAGAAGTCTTTATGAAAATTATGCAATCATAAAAATGTAAATCTGGCAGAAGGATAATTTCTTTAAAATTAATTCTCTGTTCTGAGGCAATTATCAAGTGTGCTAGAAGTATTAATCAAAAAAAACCCCAAACATCCAATCTCTTACTTCCTATGAAACCTGGTTTAGTACTTTACTATTCTGACAGTAAGGTGGGGAAACATAAGCAAAACAGTCTTTTCTTTCTTCCGAAGATCATGGAGAGCAATATATCCTTTTTTTTTTTTAAATAGCTTTGTATATTCGACATACTAGAAATCTGTCTCTATCTTACTCTTTAGAACAGACCACCTAAACCAAATAGCCATTTAATTGCTAAAATTCTAGCTACAGCTCCTTTTATCTGTTTTGGAAATGGTTGCCCTGAGCTTGAAACAGAAGGCATTGTGAAACAACAGCAGAAATAACTTCTTTTAACTCACACCTCTTAGTTTTATAAATACAATGCTGAATAAGATTAATTTGTATCATGCTGTTGACTCTTGAGTAGTTTGTAATAAGCTGAAATATTCTACCAGTCTTCTGTTTCCTTTTATCTTTACGAAAGTGGGAAGAAGTGTCTGTGCTGTTTCTCTGCTTTAGTTTGCAGAGGTCTAAATTTATGTGAATTTAGAAAGAAAACAGATGTCAAGATCACAGTCTGGTTTTATATTATAGTATCATGAGTAATAAATTATTCCTAATCATCCAAGACTTGCCAGTGAGTATCTGAGCACTTCTAGGCATGATCTGTTACAGGAAAAGTGGGAAAATAATATTTACAGTGTTTTGTCATGTGTCAAATATGAAATTTAACTAACAAAAACGGAGAAAGGTGAGATTATTTGAATCTGTTGTCATTTGGTTTTAAGAGGTTGTGTAAGAGAATTTCTTTAAAAATTGATATATTGGACATGATAATTGTTCAAGTAGTAATCAAAAATCTCAAATCATGTAGCTGTTGACAGTATATTAAATCTGTTAAAGAGATACTGCTACTCCACCTGTCAACCTTCTCCTATCCATTTTGCTGCAATACAGACTCTCTCTCCTTCACTTGTCTTTCTCTCATTCTAATTTCTCCTTCCTGCTGTCTTTTCTCCTGTTTCTCTTTTTAATCCCCCTATCTCTTTTCCCCTTTATTATTCCCCTTCTGCTGCACACACAGCAGTAGAGCAGCAACTTTTCCTAGAATCATAGAATCACTAAGGTTGGAAAAGACCTCCAAAATATTCGAGTCCAACCATAACCCAAATACCATGACCACTAAATTATACCCTGAACCACCACATCTACACACTTGAACACCTCCAGGGACAGCCACTCCACCACCTGCATGGGCAGCCTGTTCCAATGCCCCACCACTCTCTCAAGTGCCTGAGGACTGTAGGAATGCAAATGTCACTCTAGTCTTCAAAAAGGGAAAGAAGGAGGACCTAGGTAACTATAAACCAGTCAGCCTCACCTCCGTCCCTAGGAAGATGATGGAGCAATTTATCCTTGGCACCATCTCACGGTATATCAAGAGGGTCATTAGAAGCAGTCAGCATGGTTTTACCAGAGAAAAGTCACATTTGACTGACCTGATAGGCTTTTATGAGGACATAGCTAGGTGGATAGGTGATGGTAGAGCAGTGGATGTGGTTTATCTTTATTTCAGTAAAGCATTTGACACCATCTCTCACAGCATCCTTGCAGATAAACTGAGGAAGTGTGGTCTGGATGATTGGGTAGTGAGGTGGACTGGAAGTGGTTGAAAGAAAGAAGTCAGAGAGTTATGGTCAATGGGACAGAGTCTAGTTGGAAGCCCGTATCTAGTGGAGTCCCTCAGGGACTGATACTGGGACCAGTACTATTCAGTATATTCATTAATGACCTGGATGAGGAAGAGTGTATGTACTGTCAGCAGTTTTGCTGATGAGACAAAACTGGAAGGAATGGCTGACACACCAGAAGGTTGTGCTGCCATTCAGCAGGACCTGGACAAGCTGCAGAGGTGGGTGAAATGTAATGAAATTCAACAAGGGCAAGTGTAGAGTCTTGCATCTGGGAAAGAACAACCCCATGTACCAGTATGGCTTGGGGCCTGATCTGTTGGAGAGCAGCACACAGGAGAGGGATTTGGGGGTCCTGATGGATAGAAGGATGACCCTGAGCCAGCAGTGTGCCCTTGTGGCCAAGAAGGCCAACAGTAACCTAAGGTGTGTTAGAAGGATTGTGGTTAGTAGGTCAAGAGAGGTCTCCTCCCCCTCAACTCTGCCTTGGTGAGCCCACATCTGGAATATTGTGTCCTGTTCTGGGCCCCTCAGTTCAAGAAGGACAAAGAACTGCTTGAAAGAGTCCAGCACAGAGCCACACAAGTGATTAAGGAAGTGGAACATCTTCCTTACAAGGAGAAACTGAGGGAGCTGAGTCTCTTTAGCTTGCAGGAGACTGAGAGGTGGCCTCTAATGTTTCTAAATATGTGAAGGGAGAGTGTCAGGAGGATGGAGCCAGGCTCTTCTCAGTGATGTTCAATGATAGGACAAGGGACAATGGGTGCAAGCTGGAGCGTAGGAGGTTCCATGTAAACATAAGGAAAAACTTTTCCACTCTGAGGATGACAAAACACTGGAACAGGCTGCCTCAGTGTTTTTCCTATGCTGTGACACCCAGAATTAAATACAGTACTCAAGCTGTGGCCGCACCAGGGCCAAGTACAGGGACACAGTCACTTCCCTACTCCTGCTGGACATACTGATTTTGATATAGGCCATGATGTGGTTGGCCTTCTTCAAGCCTATAGCACTGCTTGCAGTTCTTGGGACCAAAGTGCAGGACCCAGCACTTGTTCTTATTAAACCCCATTCTGCTGACCTCAGCCCGTAGATTTAACTCATTCAGATCTCTCTGCAGTGCCTTTCTACCCTCAAGCAGATCAACACTTCTCAATTTAGTGTCTGCAAACTTGCTGATGGTGCCCTTAATCCCCTCATCCAAATCATGAATAAAGATATTTGAACAGAACTGGCCCAAATACCAAGCCCTGTAGGACACCACTTATGACTGGCCACCAGCTGGATTTAACTCATTTATCTGCTGTTGGGCAGTGCAGCCATCCAATGAGATCTGGAGAGGCTGGAGAGATGGGTAAAGGCAAACCTCATGAAGTTCAATAAGGACAAGTGCAAGGTCCTGCATCCAGGGAGAAATAACAACAGGCACCAGTACAGGTTGGGGGCTGCTCTGCTGGAAAGTAGGTCCATGGAGAAAGACCATGGACTCCTGGTGGACAGCAAGTTCTCCATGAGACAGCAATGTGCCCTTGTGGCCAAGAGAGCCAGTGGTATCTTGTGGTACATCAAGAAAAGTGTGTCCAGCAGGTCTAGGGAGGTTCTCTTCCCTGTCTGCTCTGCCCTGGTGAAACCACACCTGGAATACCGTGTCCAGTTTGGGGTTCCCCAGTTCAAGAGAGACAGGGATCTGCTGGAGAGAGTCCAACAGACAGCCAGGAAGATGGTTAGGGGACTTGAGCATCTCCCCTATGAAGGGAGCCTCAGTGACCTGGGGCTATTTAGTCTTGAGAAGAGAAGACTGAGAGGGGATCTGATCAATGTCTATAAACATCTGAGGGGTGGGTGTCAAGTGCAGAGGGCCAATCTTTTTTCAGTGGTGCACAGTAATAAAGCAAGGAACAATGGATACAAACTTGAACATAGAAAGTTTCATCTCCACATGAGGAGAAACTTCTTTACAGTGAGGGTGGCAGAGCACTGGAACAGGCTGCACAGAGAGGTTGTAGAGTCTCCTCTGGAGACTTTCGAAACCCACCTGGATGCATTCCTGTGTGGACTACCTGTGTCAGTGTGAGCTGAATTTTCTCCCCCTCCCCCCCCGACAATAACCAGGCTAGCCCAGGCTGGAAGCAAATGAAGGCTGTATTTACAAGCAGAGTCTAAAATCTATGATGAAATGCAATGAATATGTACAAATATACAAAATTCACAACATTTACAAATATATACAATCAACAGAAAAGCACAACCGATCTCCCTTTGCTTCCCCCCAAAGGGGACCCTCCCAAAGGGGCCTCCCTCTCCCAGGAGCTCACCCCCCAGACCCCCCTGGACAGAAAGCAGAGTTAGTTAAAGCAGAAAGTTGTTAACTTAGCTGCCAAGGTCAGCGTGTTATCTTCAGCCAGAAGAGAAGAAGAAACAGCAGCCAGACAGCCCAGCAACTGCCCCCACTGCAGAATGCAGAGAGTGCAGAGTGCCCACTTTGTTTTGGGTAATAGTTCTTAAACATTTCTATCTATCCAATGGAAGTGTTTAGAACAATCAGTGTTTTGCTTTCTTACACCCAATAGTGACTTATTTACATTCTTTCACTTTCTCTGCTTGAACTTTGCAAAGAAAAATTAGAAAGACAGTTTCAAACCATCACAACTACCTTAGGTGATCCTGCTTTTGGCAGATGGGTTTGACTTGATGATGTCTGGAGGTCCCTTCCAACTTCTAACATTCTATGATTCTATGACCACAACTCGTTGGGCCTGGCCATCCAACCAGTTTTTAATCCAGCAAGGAGTCCATTTGTCTATGCCATAGGCTGCAAGTTTTTCAAAGAGAATGCTGTGGGAGAAAGTGTCAAAGGCTTTATTAAAGCCTGGCTAGACAACATGCACAGCCCTTCCCTCATCCACTAGGTGGGTCACCTGATCATAGAAGGAGATGAGGGTGGTCAAGCAGGACCAGCCTTTCATGAATCCATGCTGGCTGGGTCTGATCCCACCATTATTCTGCACTCGCTGTGTAAAGGCACCCAAGATGAACTGCTCCATAATCTTCCCTATTACCAGGTCTGGCTGACAGCCTGTAGTTTCCCAGATCCTCTTTTCATCCCTTTTTGTAGATGGATGTCATGTTGGCAAGCCTCCAATCACCTAGCACGTTCCCTTTTAACCAGGACTGAGAGACGATGGACAGCAACTTGGCAAGCTCCTCTGCCACCTCTCTCAGCACTCCTGAGTGAATCCCATCTGGACCCATGGACTTGTGAGAGTCCAGGTGGCATAACAGGTCATTAACTGCTTCCTTCTGGACAATGGGTATTTGCTTCTGCTCTCCATCTCTATCAGAAGGCTGAATACCCTTTGGATAATGGGTCTGACTGTTAGAGGCAAAGAAAGCATTAAGTACCTCAGTCTTTTTTTCATCTTTGATAGCAATGTTCTCCCCTGCATCCAGTAAAGGGTTGTGATGGTCTGGCCCTGGCTTAGGGCCAAATGCCCACCAAAGCCGCTCTATCACTCCCCTTCTTAGATGGACAGGGGAGAGGGGAAAATATAACAAAAGCCACTTATAAATAGAAACAATTTAATAATGATGACAAGCAAAGCAATAGACTGGAAGTGAAAGAAAAGACAGATGTTAATCCCTGCTTCCCATCAACACATGGTGGTTGGTCTTGGAAAGCAGAGCTTTCTACAAGTAATGGTTCCTCTGGAGGACAAATGCCATGGACGAATATCCCACACTTCCTTCTTTCACTTCGTTCTTATATTTGAGCTGACAATATATGGTGTGGAATACCCCTTTGGCAGTTTGGGTCAGCTGGCTGGGCTGTGTCCCCTCCCAAGATCTTGCCCATTCCTCAGCATACTCTCAGGGCAGGGAAATGTTGGAAAAACACAGCCTGGATGCTTTTTCAGTAGCAGCCAAAACTCTGGTGTGTTATCTGTGAAACACAGCACAAGAAGGATGCTTTGAGAATTAAATCCAGCTCAGCCAAACCCAGTAGAAGGGTGGACATGTTCTTGGTTTTCTTTTTATTGACGATTGTAGTGAAGGCATCACATGCCCAGAATTATGCCCCCAGATACCAGCTAACTTGTCCCAACATGTTCTGGTAAGTCCCCCCTTCCACCCTCCTTTCAGGAGAGAAGGACAAAAGGCTCAGGCACCAGCCTGTCTCCTAAGGAGTAAACAACTGCATGCACCCATCTCAATGGCATGCCTATGCTCTGTCCATCTAAGGGCATAATTCTAGCTTCACCTTTTCTATAGGTGGAAGCAGGTTGTTGGTGAGTGTGCCCATTGGCTAGCTCCAGCCTCAAGAATCTATAAGTATTACTCCATTTGTCTACTACTTTGCTCTCTCCTTTTGCTTTCACTCATTATGTAACTCGCGATGCATAAGCTGTAAGTCTTCTCACACACAAGCATGCTGGAAGCCTCTGTGAATACAGAAGCCAGCCCACCAAGACACTCGAGGACCCGCAAAGGAGACCCCTTCGCTGATAGCAGAACCACCCGAGAGTGGGTGAGATCAAACCCAGTCGAAAGGACTGAGGGAAGCCCCGAGAGAGGGTAAGAAAGCCCAAAGGGGGAAGGACTAGCCCGAACCAGGCAGTCCACATTTGCTGCAAGCTAATTAAGTAGCCACAAGCAGCCAAATAAGCAGAAATGCATCTTGTGTAGCCCCTGCCGCCTGCGGGAGAAAGGAAGTGGTAGCAGCTCCGCAAGACCCGTGCCAGGGCAAAGCACCCGGGATTTCCCCGAGGGAAAGAGAGAGCAAAAGATAGCCTCTCAGTTGAAGTCAAAGGCAAGGACTGCCGCATTATAATTTAAATGGAAAGCAGTCGCCGAGAGAATCGGCAGTCAGCTCACAGCTCGAGCCCAGCCGAGGGGGAAGCATCGCTTCACTGCACCCCCCACCGAAACCCGCCTACCGGGGAACCGTCACCTGACCCGGCCCCGCCACCACTCGATCGCGAGGGCCGACCCCTGAGAAACCGGCCCCACCGTGTGGAGAGCCAATCCTCCGTTCCGGGAGCCACTCTACCCCCGCAGACTGCGGGAGGACAAAGAAGCCAACCTTGCGATCCCCCACAGAGCAGATAAGCAGCGAGCCAGCATAACCCAGCAACTTGCTTCGCTACACAGAGAGACAGAATGTATCTTTCATGTGTATAACATTCAGTAACATTCTATTCAAAGCGCCCGCGCGTAGCCGTGTGATATTTCTAGCTTAACTTGCCTCGTGATAGCATTATAAATAGCTCTATACATAACTAGTCGAGTCTCCATCTAGTGGACAAGGGGCGGAACTGCACCCTTTTGTTCCCTTAACTAGAAATTGACTGTAAATATTATAATTGGGTATAATTGTAAATACTAAATCAGTTATGGTGATTATTATAACCGTGCATCTGAAACAATATATATAAAGTATTAATCGAATATTCATAATAATAATTTCCGTAAATCATATTTTCATAATTCAAAATTAATAATCACCATCCTCCATCCCTAATCCCCCTCTCCAAGACAACAATATATTTGTTAAAACCTTTCTAGTAATCCATCATGACAGCGGCCAAGTTGAGTTCTAGCTGCCCTTTTGCCTCTCTGATGTTCTTTCTGCATGACCTAACTATATACCTGTTCTCTTGAGTTGACTGCCCCTCTTTCCACAGGTGGTAAACGCTCCTTTTTTCCCTGAGTTCCTGCAAGAGCTCCCTCTTTAGCCTGCTGCTGCACCTCTAAGATTTCTTTCTTGAAGAATGTCCAGCCTTCCTGGACCCTTTTGTCCTAAAGGACTGCCTCTTAGGAGACAGTCCTAACCAGTCATTTGCCTGCCCTCTGGAAGTCCATGGTAGTGGTTTTACTGACCTCTGTCCTTAATTCACCAAGAAGTGACAATGCTGTCATTTCATGATCACTACACCGAAGGTGGCCTCCAACCACCATATCACCCACCCAACCTTCTCTGTAAGCAGTAGGTCTAGGGAGGCACCTCCCCTCAGTAGGCCCATTTGCCATCTGTGTCAGGAAATTTTCTTCCACACACTTCAGGAACCTCTTAGATTGTTTATTCTCTGCTATGTTGTATTTCCAGCAGACATTCAGTAAATTGAAGTAATTCAGCAAATCACATCTGTGGAAGAACAGGGAAAGACTTGGATGTGGGTTTATCACTTTAAGTCTTGTTTTGGAGATTAATGAGAAAGTGCTCATGAGCCCTAGAAAAGTTCTTTTGCACGCTTCTGTATTGCGATGCCTATTTTTCAATATTAAGCATTTAATGAATAAATAAACAAACATGATCTGTGGTAATTTCAGTATGAATGATTTCACTGTGGGTTGAAAGAAATGCAAGTACAACTGATGGTTAACTACAGAGATGTAGTCCAGGTGAAAGTAAAGCTAGGTATAGAAGCAAGTATAAGGCAAAGCAAGACTTACTGTTCTTCAGGTATGTGCCTGCCATCTCTGATCACTTCAAACTGATTTAATTAGGAAACCAGTAGGTACAAAACTGATAACTGAAAAGACTAATTCTTCAACTCTTCGCTAGTCTGTAACACTAAAGAAATATGATAATAATATTTTATTTTAAAATGGGCCTTTTTTTTAAGGTACACATTATTTATAAAGCTGTGAACAATGAAAATAGAAAAGCTTCATAATTTTTCTGTATTTGTTTGGATTCGTAGGGGCAGTACTTTTGCAGTGCTGAGTACAGTTGTCCTTCCTATGCTTACTTTATCTCGATGAAATCTTTGTCAGTTTTTAAAACAAGAAAAGTGATATGAATACCAGTATTTTAGAGAAAAATTGCAAGTCTTTGCTTGCATATTTATTCTTAGTATTTTTATCATACTTGGGGAGTTGGTAGCCAGTATTTTTATTTAAGTCATCAGCTTTTCTGGAGTACTTTAATAGTCTAATTTTTCTCCCTTCAAATTAAATATTTTAAAACATTATTGAAACAGGAATTAAGTTATATGAATAATAATTATGTGTACTGTAAAGTTTTTCAGATAATAATGGTTACAAATCAGTTTAATTAGGATTAAAGAACCAAACAGCTGTAGTATTCCATTTTTATCCAATAAGCTTTCTTATTATAAAAAAATATAAGACATCCTGCAAGTCACTTTTATTAAATAACTCAAAGAATAACTTCTAGCTGCTACTCAATTACTTTAGTATGAATGTTAGAATACAGCTTTAGAATAGTTTAAAATATTGTTGTATTTTCAAAGATATTGGCACACAGCATGTCACATACATTAAAATAAAGTTCTTTTTTTTACTATTTTTTAC
The DNA here is from genome assembly GCF_027791375.1 of Indicator indicator. Lineage (NCBI taxonomy): Eukaryota > Metazoa > Chordata > Aves > Piciformes > Indicatoridae > Indicator > Indicator indicator. Next base: position 75,711,525 of record NC_072053.1, read on the forward strand.
TGTTGTCTGGAGGTGCCTATCTCATGCAATTCTCTGGGTTCATTCTAATTTTTTTTTTCCTGTCATCTGGTCATGTTTTTCTATCGTTTATATCTTGAGTTTATTTTAAGGTATATTTACAATCATGACAATCGGTAGGAGAGGTTACAGTAAATCATTGCCATTTTATCCTTTATGCGTTACTTTATATCCCCAGTTTTAATGGGGCATAAATAACATTTTGAGTCTCTGGGTTAATTTTCATAGACTTCCAGCAATTTAGAAACTACATTTTTCTATTAGTTGCTTGATAAGGAAGGTATCATCAATTTACTCAAAGTATTGAATGGAGAAAATTAGGGTAGATATATCATGTTTTTTATTTTTCAGAGTATCCAGGAAGTTCAATTAACTTATTTAGTCTTTTTTTGCAAACTAAAAATTACAGGGTTTAGGCACAGCACCTATTTTAGTCACCAAAAAGAGGCATTCAGGCATCTATATTTTACAGTGTTTTGTTGGGGTTTTTTTCTAACATATTTGTATTGATGAAAATGTCTTAGATACTATCACTTGGACGGCAAGAGTCATGTACCTCTTTTTATTACATTTTATATTTGTTTCTTTTTTTTATTGACATTGCGTTATCTGTAAATTATTGCAAACACTTTGAGAACAATTGTCATCTTCTGGTATGGGATAAAACCTTATACATAGTGACAGACACTAATCTCTGGAAATTGCTTTGTTTTAGTACATCTAATTTTCTACACCACATGATCCCTAGCTATTTTTGTGGCCTTTCCCCCAGTAACTCACACCAATATTCAAAGGACAGTTTCTGAATGCTGTTGCTAGCCCAGCAGCGTATGAAAAATGTATCCAAAGTGCAGGGTCACAGCTCTTTCACTATTGTGGCAGAAATTTGTGTTGCAAGGCAGGGGTCTAAATAACTTCTTGTTTCCTGAAAATGGTGTTTTTGGGATTAAATTAACGAGGCAGGAATTATATAGTTATCTTTATTTTCCCGAAAACCCCACCCCAAAATTATGAACAAAACTGCTTACATTTTATTTACAGGTTCTATTCGGCCGCGAATTCTACAAGGATGCTTATGGACAACTTTAGTACAATTTAGAGAATTCAGAAAATGGAAAAGGCTAAGCCACAAAATAGCTTTATCCCACTTATAAAATCAGAGGCAAGCCAGAACCTTAGGGAAATCAAACGAGTCGGATTTTATTCATTAGGATGGAGTAGGAATTGGGAGATGGTCCCTGGATCTCTCCTCTCACGGCAGCCTTCAGAACCGCAAGCTTTATAAATCAATTTGTGGATGACGCGGCACAAATCCAAAGGAAAAGGGACCCGCCAAAGTTAGTGTCCTTAGACAAATCTCATGGAGCAGCACTGTCTGACCAGCACAAGAGAAGACGCACTGCTGGCGTGTTTCCAGGAAACTGCCGCAGTTTACGGCAGGCAAGGTCCCTCCAGCATGGGCAAGGGAGTAGGACCCCAGGGTACGCAGGTCCGGGGAAATGCCAGGTCCAGGTGCTACCGGCTAACGTCACCACGCATCTAGTGAGTCCCAGCACAAATTCCAGGAAACCGAGTCCAGAGCGAGTCCGATACCGCTTTCTGGTCACTCTGTTTCACTAGATAGTGTGTCCAGTGCCACTATATAGTGGGCATGAAGAACCCAGCCAATCACAATTCTAAATCCCAGTGCAGGTGAATGCAAGTGCAAATACACACGAGGGACTTCAGCTCCCGGAGGAAAGAAAGGGCACCTTTTTACCTTTCCCTGCTCAAGCTCCCAGGAGGAGGAGAAGGCAATTTCATGCTGTTGTCTTCCCCCATTCAAACCTCCACAGATGGAGGTGGGGGAAGGGGGGATTGCAGCACCCTGCAACAAATGGAGAACTGAACTATATAAAATATTTTCGTTTTGATATCCGTTGTACAGTCTGCTCAATATAAATTACCATATATGGTTGAACTTCCAGTGGTGCTCTTAGCTTACATAAATTCTTAACAGTTTACAAGACTGTATATACTGGCATTACTCCTTCAATTTCTCTAGTTTGATCACACTTCAGTATTATTTTCTTTTATTGTGTTCTGTAAGGATTTACTATTCATAGTTGTTTTGTAATTGACTAGCAACTAAAAAAAATCATATAATGTAAATTATTTTTCTTATGATGGATGTATAAACTCGTATTAACTAATATAATCTATATTAACCAGTCCATTGTCTGGGACAGGAAACGGTTGCATTGTCCTTTGACCAGAAATGAGAATACGTCACATTTAAACCTGATTGTTCGTCCTCTTCATGCTTTTTATAACTACATTTTTAATAGCCAATTAAGTTAAACAGAATGCAGATTTATTACAGAATTTTGTCTCCCATTTTTCTGTACAGCTATTTGATGATGCTTATGATAAAGGTTATTGAACTACAAATGACAAAATGTACCATTTCTCAGGTTACAGAAATTAGTGAAAGCACATTTGAGGTTTATTTTAAATGTAATCATGCATAGTATGTCCTAGTGGAAATTATTTTTGCTTTGGTTTATAAAGCAGGTAATGCATTACAAAATATCTCTGTTTTTTGAGGGGTTAAATTTACACACCATAAAATGAGCTACAGCAGCTTTCATAGATATATCAATTTAACAAATAGATTTGTGGTAAACTGCTCCTTTGACAATAAAGGGAATTGAATTGCCAAGCCCCTGAACTGAAAACCTCTCCAGATTTAGCCAACTAGCAAAGGCTGCATAACTATGAGTTTCAGAAGGTCATAGCCTCTGTGTATTGGGACAAAGAGGAGCTTGTAATACTTACTTTTGGAATAGATATTAATTTATACTGGTCATCTCCCAGAGACGCTGGCTTGTCTAAGTGAGGGAAAGACTCTTTTAATAACTTGGTGGCCATCGTAGGCCCATAGTAATATGACGTAAGGGTCTTTTGGTGACAGTATTTGACAGTGGAAAATCTTACTCCTGGGTGGAGCTATCATGCGTGCCAGGCAGCTAAATATGCTGTTCAGTTTACCCTATAAAGAGCTCTTCAAATAAGACAGGATGTCACGTTCAGGCATCTTAATCAGACATGTTTGATGTGTCATCTTCACTAACATACCATTGCAAAAATTCTGAAATACTAGAGGAACATTGCTGGTTTTGGTTAACTCAGTAATGAAGGATTACTGTCAGGTTGTGATTTTTTTCCTCTAAACTTTTATGTAATAAGTTTGCCATGCTATGCTGAATTATTTCTTTCTAGAGAACATTTTTATTTATCAGCTTTATTGGGTTTTCAGGGCTTTAGGATTCCTTTTAATGAGAAATGGTATACAAAAATTGCCTAACATTGTGTAAGAGTAGAAAATGCATAGTAGGGTATGACTCATTTTGTAAGTTCCTCTGCATTTTGGTAAATTCATCTGGATTGATGATTTTAAAGGGGGAGCAAAGCTTTAGAAAAGAGAGGATAGACTTGCCAGATTTCAGTATGTTAAACCAAGTAAGGTGCTTGCTAGCTTTCACTGCTTGTTTTTTAACCTCCTTTTCAAAATATTTCCCATCCTAGCCCTCACTATTTTAATACTATGCATGTTGTCTTTTTTTTTTTTTTTTTAAGAGTAAATATATAGTTGGCACCTATGGTCTTCAGGGAGAACAAGAAGCTTGGATGCAAATAGTGGAGGTAGCTTTCATATCCAAAGACTTTATTTGGTTGGAAAGATCATCTAATCCAACCATCAACCCAACACTGCCACACCCACTAAACCATGTCCCAAAATGCCACACCTGTACATTTTTTTAACACCTCCAGTTGACTCCACCACTTTCCTGGGAACCTTGTTCCAATGCCTTACTGCTCTTTCAGTAGAGAAATTTTTCCTAATATCCGATTTAAACTTCCACTGATGCAACTTGAGGTCAGTTTCTCTTGTCCTATCACTAGTTGCTTGAGAGTAGAGACCAACAATAGAGAGAAGAGACAGCAATAAAGTCTCCCCTTGGGATTCTTTTCTCCAAACTAAACAATCCCACCTTCAATAGCCACTTCTCATAAAACATGTTCTCCAGACCTGTCACAAGTTTTGCTGCCCTTCTCTGGACAATATTTCTGATATAGCACCTCTCTTACATTGTGGTGATCAAACCTGGACACAGTACTGAAGCTGCAGCCTTAACAGTCACAAGTACAGGGGTACTATCGCTTCCCCACTCCCGTTCCTGTGGCAGCACTGTTCCTGATACATGCCAGGATGCTCGTGGTCACCTGAGCACACTGCTAGCTCATCTTCAGCCATCTCTCAGCCAGCACTCCCAGGTCCTTTACTGTTGGGGAACTTCACAGCCACTTAACCCCCAAGCCTTTAGCATTGCATGTGGTTCTACTGCCCCAAGTGCTGGATCCCGCACGTGGCCTTGTTAAACCTCAGAAAATTAGCCTCAGTTCATCAGTTCAGCCTGTCCAGATCCCTCTGTAAATCCTACCTACCTTCAACACTTTCTCCCAATTTGTTGTAATGTGCAAACTTACTACGGCCGCACTCAGTCCCCTCATCCAGATCCTCATCCAAACTGGCCCCAAAACTCAGCCCTGGGGGACACCAATTGTGACGGACTGCCAACTGGATTGAACTTCATTCACAAGTCTCTGGGGTCAGCCATCCAGTCAGTTTTTAACACAGCAGCAAGACACCTGTCTAAGCTATAAGCTGCCAACTTCTCTAGCAGAATACTGTGGTAGACATTGTCATATCTGGCATTTAGAGTTATTAAAGGGTGGGAACCCATAAATTTATTGGTTTTACTGCTCTTTTGAATTTGTGGTTAAGTTTTGGAGAAGGAATGTTGCATCTGGACTGTGAGCATTTTGTTTTGACACATTTCTATTCTTGCAGTTGTCTGTAAAGAGTTTAATGTATTTTTTAGCACAACTTTTTTTTTTACTTTGGCTTGGACAATTGTAGCTGTAATTTGGAGTTGTTAAAATTTTCATTATAAATAGCCTTACTGAACAGCCTCCTAACAAACTATTCAAACTATGAAGCCAAAGTGGTTGACTGAGCTGAGCTTTTTGTCTGTGTTACTGAGGATTTTCTGTAGGTTGTCCCAGACACATGAAAACAGTTTTTCTCCTGATGTAGGATCTGGGCATTTGATGGCTTTTGTCTGAGGTATTAATGGATGGTTTAACAGCCTAGGGAAATATTGTGGTCTCCATATTTGTCTGTGGAAAGAGCCAATTATTTGTTCTTTAGGTTCCAGCTTTTTAGAATACAGAGAAAGTTTGCTCACTCCAGTATGAAACTGGATCAGCTGTATGTTTTCAGTGCAGGAGAGAAAACTTCTTTATCATTCATCATTACTCTGAACCAACAACAAAGCAAATCTGTGAGGGCCTGGAGGTCAAATTTCTGCATTCTTTTTAAATTTCCTGTCAGCACTTCTCTTCCCCATCTTTGTGCTCCAACCCACTTTTTATCCTTTTTATCATAAAATTATAGAATAGTTTCTAGCAGAGCTTCTTCAGGGAAGAGCAAGCTGCCAGGTGGTGAGGTGAAAATAATACATTAGGCTCAGTTCTGGGTGATCAAAAGCTGGAAAGAATCATTGGGTTTTGGATGTTGGCATGTTCAACTAGTTGAAAACTTAATGGCATGCTGTGTTGAAAAGCTCGAAAACATGAAAGGGTGACCTTTAATTTGGTTAAAGGTTTAGGAACCTTTAGCCAAGAATTGAACAGGTATTTGTGAGACCGCAGGTGTTTTGCTGGGTCAGACAGTGGCACTGAGGGGCTGTGGTGCACACAGCTGGGGGGGTGCCCTCAGCCCGGGGATGCTGTGCAGGCGGGAAAGGGAAAATGGGAGAACTTCTGGGGAAGCCGGGGGGGGGGGAGGGGGAGAGGGATGGAGGAAGTCGCTTGGCTCCGCTCCTCCCTAACCCTTACAGACGCTCCACACTGCATAGCCTCAGGGCATTCCCTTCCCTCCGATGCTTGCATGCTTAAAAGGCACCGCAGCAGGCACCCACGTGGTACAGCTCTGCTGCTCCACCACTCCACTCGGCTCCGCGCGTTGCCACTCCTGCTTCCGCTGTTCGGTCACTCCGCCTGCCCTGGCCTCTGCCTGCGTTCCGGAGACAAGCCACGTGGCACGGCCTTGCTTCGCTCTGCCTGCGGCCTGGAGAGGACCGCGTGGCACAGGCCTGCTCCCCTGCACCACGAAGGAATTTGGAACTGCTCTGCCACGATGCCATCATTTTCAAGCCAGGGAAACGGTGATATCCCTTCTCTTTGATATGTATTTTTCCAACTGCTGTGGTTAAGCCTAATAAACTCAACTAATTAGCCATTTGGTGTGCTTTCACCTTCATTTACTCCAAGGGAACTGCATGAACCTTGGCATGGCTACCCCCTTCTGCCTCCATGCACCTGCTACCCAGAGTTAGTAAGGGGAGGACTGGGCCTTAACAAGGTTGATCCAGGATATTTCTTTTTCTGGCATGCTTCTTAAACAGACTTGGATCTCTAGATGAAGGTCAAGAGTCCTTTATTTGCAGTGTGGATGCTGATTGTGCTTGGATGCATATTGTTAATTACAGCAGTGACCTTCAGTGTGTGCTTTATTTATGTTCAGGTGTTACCATTTTGTGTGGTATTCCAGTTAATCAAGGATGATATATACTATATCTCTCTACATGCTGTATTTTGTTTTGTGCTCTCTGGATTTCTGTATTCTAGATTTCTGGTTTGGTAATTGCTATCTTACACTTTCTGAGCTGAGTGAGTTTGTCTGGAGTCATGGTTGCCCTTTCTGGTAATGCAAAGTAAGAAATGTTGGAAATCAGACTAGAAGAGCCTATTAAACAAAGGAAAAAGAGAGTGAAGTTATGCACATGACATGCTCCCTGTGTTGTATCATACACCAAAGGGTTTTGCCTTGGATCACATGCCAAAGGATCTTTTCATCAGAGTATGCATCACAACACAAGAAATCAAAAATGAGAGTCATGACCATTCTTTCTGTGATGTTGAAAACAGTTTAGATTGTTAAGTCCAAGATAATTACATAATGGAAGGAACAAAATCTAATTCTTGATGAAAATATGTGAGAAAATACTACTGCAAATATTTTGGACTAATTGTCAGGATTAATTTTTAGATTTCTGGGAAATTTCTGACTAAAAGGGAACTGGTTATCTAAAACACAAAGCTCAGTCTAATTGTAGATACTCAACAGTACTAATACACAACTATATAAAAGTATTAATCTGTAGCTGGATACTCCACTTTCTTCAGGTAATGCTTCCCCACATACCCTGAACAGTTTGAAACATTTGATGTTTGTATAGTTTATCATAAAGCACTGAAAACAAGCTGTTTTCAATACCTTGCTTCAGGAAAAATTCATCCAGCATAGATCTCTCCAGCAGTCTCCAATTTCTTTTATATGGCTTCCTCTGATGAAAGCCAGGTGTCAGTTGTATTTTCAAATACAGTTTGAGACAATTTGTACTTACATGAGATTTCAGTAGTTCTTTTCAGTGCAAAAGATCCTTACTGGTGTATTATGATAGCCACTATACTGTTAAATATAAGAGTATCTTTCGGATTTCCAAAATTAATGAAAAATAACTCAAAAGTGAATTATCTTCTTCTTTTTTTCCCCCATAAACTACTGTTGTGAAGAGGCTTTCTATTTAATTTATCTGGAAAATAGTTTTAGAAGTATTGCTAATTTTATACATAAGGTGACATGTTTTATCTTAGTTATGAAAACCAGACAGCTGAAGTGTGTGTTTTCAGTATGCTTAAAAGGAATTACGTTAATATTTTTTGTTGCAGAAAGAGCAAGGAGTATGTGTTTTTTCATATCTGAAATCAATGATGTTAAGAGTGTGATTTTTTTAAAAGGCATATGTAGTGTAGTGAAATAATATTTGCTGTATATATTTCTACAGTAAACTAGCGTTGACTCTGACATACGTCTAAATGTATGATACACAATGCGCAGAGGTTCATTTGGAGTCTTGATTTTCACTGACTTTTACTGAGGGTTCTCGTGCTCCCAGATGAAGGTTTTCTGTATGGAGCAGACAACCTCTAATTAACGGCTTGAAGCTCATTGATCTGTTACAGATAGCGGCCTCTGATCTGTATTGAACTAACTGGTTATTTTGGAAAGTTGGACTGGTTTTCTCCAGTCTCATGTATTCCTGATAGATGTTTTAAGATTCAGAATTTTAGCTTCTTTCATGACTGCTGATTGCTGCCACAGTTTTCTGAAACACCAGAGTCAGTCTGAAACACTTAAATGTTGGGACACCTTTCTGGTGGACTGGGAGTAAATCTTAACTCACTTTTGAACAGAGCAACAAGTAATCACTCAGTATGTTATGCATCGGTTTTCTACATTTCAAACTTGAATGCAAGCTGTCCACTCCTGTCTGCCTGCCCCATCACTTCTAAATAAATGCCAAAGTTAAACAAGTTAATGTAAAATAGTGTAGATAAATTTAGGTTTCCATCTCACTTTTGCACATGCCTTTTTTTTTTTTTTTTGGCTCGTCATGTAAGACAGTCTTCCATGCAGCTATATAGCAACTTTGCAGAAAAAAAATTTACATGTGTTGTCATACATGTTTATATGGATTTTATACGTAGCATTGCTTAGAAAGATATGTATCTACTTGCAGCTGTAGTCATATGTGTACAAACATAGCTAATTAATAGCTCAGACTCCTGTCCAAAAACCTGGACTGTTAGGAGTATTAGGGCCTCTGTAATATTATGTAGCATATGTTACTGTAACTACTTATATTTACTGTTCAGTGATAGGTATGTTAATTAGTTATTTTGATTTTCTGTAATTGCACAGGAAAAGAGAAAACTGTTTTGAACATTCAACACATGAAAAAGTCTTCGTGAAATTTTTATTTTAAAAATATTTAACTTGTAACCATTTTCTTTCTGATATCTGAAAGTCTTCTTTTGTAATTCCCTGACAATTCTTGGAATTATAAATAGTATTCTTGGGGGGCTGTCTTATGTTGTTATATGGGCTTTATTTAATTTATAATTACGCTTAATGTAATGAGTTTGAACAGAACTGTAAGCAGCTACTTTTTACCCTGTGTAAGGTCTTTAAAAGAACACTGAAACCTTTAATTAGACCTCACTTTTATGCCATTGCATTTTTTTCAGCAGGTCTAAGATACAGTATAAGTATCAACATAAAAATTAAAAGTTTATTAATCTCTGATTTCTAGTATTCCTGTTTCCAAAATTATTCTTTTAAACATTGTCTTCCTATATGCTTTTTCAACCTAGAAAATTCTTTTTCCTACATAAAACTTCTGTGTAGCTCATTTACTTTTATATGGGTTTTTCTTGGTGTCTTAATTTAGTATCGTTTATTTTTCTTGTCATTTGATTAACATATTACCTCAGTAATTATTTTTCTCAGTCTGCAGTTTTGAAAGCTTTTCATGGATTATATCTCCCTTCCTACTCTTCCCTTTTCTGTGAAAGAAGAAAACAACATCACCTTTTCAAATCCATTTTCTATTTTCTCTCAGATGCTAAGATTTGATTGTGAGTTTGTAGGGCATTACAGAGTATGATGATAACTTATTAATTACATCACTAAGATTGTCTTCAGAGACCACTGCTGAAGTATTTGAGAATCCTTAATGATAGCTTATCAAAAACATTTACATGCCTTTGACGCAAAATTGAGTATTTGTAAAGATTAATAGCCACTTCTGTTCTCCCTGATCATGTTGAGAGGCCTACAAAAATTTAAGTGACTTTTTGCCAGTTTACACGAATCACTCAGATGATAGCCAAATCATTTTATGTGAAGCATAAACAAAATACAGAACTGTGTTACATAAAAGCCCAAGGAGTATATTAATATTGTTCTTTTCGTCTGGTCTTTTATTGTGGTAAAAGGCAAAACAGATTTTAAAAGTTCTTCTATATTTGCAAAGAGTTGGACTACAGAGGTCCCTTCCAACCCCTACCATTCTGAGACTTACTGGGAGAAAGCTTTGCTTCTGAGTTTATTGGAGTAACAGTATGTTTGGTGCAGTTTACCTGTTCTCGTAGCACTTCCTTTAATCAGTCATAGGCATAAATTCTTTCTTTTATGACTCTTTTTCTAATAGACTTACTGGTTTAGTTGTTAGATGGTGTTGGGTGATAGGTTGGACTTGATGATCTCAAAGGTCTTTTCCAACTTGGTTAATTCTGGGATTCTGGGATTGCTGTGACCCAAGTGCAGGATCCAGCACTTGGCCTTGTTAAACCTCATACAGCTGACCCTGGCCCATGAATCCACCCTGTCCAGATCCCTTCCTACTGTCAACACTCCCACCCAATTCGGTGTCATTTGCAATCTTACTGTGGGTGCACTCAATCCCCTTGCATAAAAGACATTGAACAAAGCTGGCCCCAATACTAACCCCTAGGGAACACTGCTTGTAACCAGCCACCAACTGGATTTAACTCTGTTCACCACTGTTCTTTGGGCTTGGCCATCCAGCCATTTTTTTAACCAGTGAAGCACCCACCCATCCAAACCATGTGTAGCCCATTTCTCAGGGAGTATGCTGTGGGAGACTGTGTCAAATGCTCAGATATGAAGGCATTTCATTTAAATAAGAATGCAAATAAATATTTGCACATATATGTTTGTGTGTGTGTATGTATATCATTATAATGATATTTGAACAGATATTTACGAATTACAGGGCATCATAACATAAGCACTGTGCTGTTCAATTTGTCTGTGTATCTCTCTCCTTGGAGCTTGTTTGCATCTGATTAGCTCAGATGCTCATCATCTCTTACCTCTGTAGTTTATGACTTCCAGTGCAAAAAAACACTTTCTTGTGCTGTAAGCAGCAAAACTGTTGGGTAAACTTAATTTTAATTTACATTGATTTTCTAAACAATACCTTTCTGCTAATGACAGCTAACTGATTCCCCCGAAGTAATTGCTGTTAACTACTGTAACTAGTGACACTTTTCAAGTTTACTTCAGACGAATTGTGTTTTTCAAATTCAGTTTATGTTTTTGATGGAAACTCTTACTGTGTTTTGCTGGCTCTGTGATTAATACTGCTTCCTTAAAATACAGTTCATGGTGTTCAAATTAAAAACAAATTTAAAACATATATTTTGCATGTGATTGGAATGTTGAAATGACAGTAAAAACTGTGTACTGGGATAACTAAAAATCATACATCTTAGTAATATAAAGGTTTAGATAACAAATACACTGAAAGAGAAATGTTGTTTATAATGTAAGTATATTTATCAATAAAAGAGAATACTGAACCAAGTATACGTATTCATTTCCTTGTGAAATTCATAATTTATGAGGTTTTACAAGGGTTAAAACATTAAGCCTTTTGCTTGTTTAGCCTTGACTTCAAATTCTTGCTTTTGAGTGCAGAAGGCCTTGGTTTACCTCAGTTTCTTACAGCTCTGTATTTGGCAAGATTGGTTTTGTTATGGGAGAGTCTTGTTTGTGATAACTGCATTATTGCCTTCCATAGGAATGTTTAAATCATTAAAAACAATGTATTATTTAATATGCAGCTACTATTTTCTGCCTGAACTTAACCTTTGAAATGGTAATTTTTTAAGGATCTCCACATATTCCTTTATTTGAGGCTTCTTTTTTTTTCCACTGCGTATTTTAGTGTTCTTTTCCAAGCTGTCTTTTGGTTTCCAGTAGTGATCTTGGGTATGTGTTGAAGGATAGTAAGATGTTCACATTACTGCTAGGGACAAATGTATGCCAGTCAAATGCAAAGAAGCCATATAAACAGTCTCCTGTTAATTTTGAATTTTACCAAGGGACTCTGCTAATGTTTTGGGTTTTTTACATCTCTAAGGTGAGTGAAACTCACTCCCTCAAATTGTGATCTCTTAACCAGTATGTATGGCAACTTCAGTTAGCTTCACTTGGGGCTGAGCAGCATCTTGAATGCTAACAAGGTCTCCCAGGACCACTACTACAAATACTGTAGTCATATTTTCTCATTAGTTCCTTTCAGTTGGCACAAATATGATTTCCCATTTTTTTAGAAGTAGGCAAAAAACATAAAGTTGTGTGTGTATATAAAAAAGACAATTACTTTCTATTACTCAGGGGTCTGTTTTATCTTTTCGTAAGGGCAGAAGCTTGCACATTTTAATTGATTAAGATTTTCAGTCAAAGAATGTGGGGATCAGTTGGCTAAGAGAAGAAAAAAATAGAGAGTTTTGAACAAATTCTTTTCTAATTTGTCATTTTTTTGTATTAAGCTCTTGTATTTCACATAACGTTGTGGAAAGTCTAAAACCTTGGCTTTGAATTCATTGCACACATTTATATATGGGAGCCATCAAGAAGATGGGCATAAATTTGAAGCTATTAATAAACATTTCAGTCAGTCATGCAGTTTTGTAACTTTTGAAGAGGAGAGTTGTTTGCAGAAAAGCTTTATACCAGCAAGTCTTTTAGAAATTTTAACACTAAGGGGCAATCTTTGGTTTATTAGTGTCTGATCATAATGAACTTAGGGATGTTGAAATGTTAATGGGTTCAACAACGTAATGCTGAGTAAGCTCTAGATGACTTACAAATGTCTGTGGTATTGTAAGTCTTTTGTATTGACAAAAGGTAGGGAATAATAACTTTGCTTCTCTTATTTACCAGTATTATGCTGCTGGGTTTAAGATGAAGCTTCTTTCTTGTCTGATTCAGAAACATCATAAAGACTTCCAAAGATACATATAGCAATAATATGATACCATTTTGATGGATTATTACAATTAAATTAACAAGACTTGATCCCTGCTTTCTAGAAAAGGTTAATTTAATTTTGTTCTCTTAACCTTTTTCTTTATGGTCAGGTTTAACAAAGATTAAAAGGTGAAAGTAGTAAATACACAAATACTCCTATTTTTCTTCATGTTGTAAAGAAATCCGGTTTTGCTGACTATTCCGTGTATTGTGACCCTCCACAGAGCAGAGGCTAATGAGGCCATACATAGTGTTTCTCGAAACTTTCTCTACAGCTTGGCTTAGTTGGGGATGATCTGTAGAAAGGGTACTAAAAGTTAAGCTTTAAATTAGATTCACTTATGCAAGTCAATCTGTTAGGTTATTTTAATATTTGAAAAAAAAAATAGGACAATCAAAGCTGCATTTTTGGCTCTATTTTCTGTTTAATGGAAATAGCTAAAGACCAAGGGGTTTCTTTTCCCATTAGCAGAAAGTAAACAGTATTTCATTTAGGCTCCAAGATGTCACTAAGAACAGATTGGAGGTCACCTGAAGTCACTTTAAAAAAGCTTTAACCCTTGTAGCTGGAAGTTTCTGGAAGGTCTAAAGGTTATAATTATAAAGGCTATACAGGCAAATCTTTTGTCCTTTGCTTCTGGAATCAAATGATTGCAGCTAAAATTTCTTCTCAATCACTGCATTTCATTATTTATTAAGACAAGCTTATAAATATATAACCAGCCTTATGGGAGGAAGGACAGAAACTAAAACTTCTTTCCCTTGCAACTGAACTAATTTTGTTTTAATGGCCAACAGCCTGAGTTTTAAGTATACAAGGGTGCTGAAGGATGCAGATGCATATAAGTCTATGTTCAGATAATAGAAATTGGACCCTGACCAAATGAAAACTTTTGTAACTGAAGTTGTAGGGAAAATTTGGTATTCTTTGTCATCCTGAGTTACCGCGACTGAGAGACGGGACAAAGCTTGATGCAAGCAAGGTGTCAGTTTATCGTATACAGTTTTTCCTTTATATAGGTTAACATAGTATCAGAAGGCAGCTTGTAATTGGTCATTCATTAGCTCGTATATGTCTCTCTCTGGGGACAACTCTTGATTCCCTATAGTTTCCCACAGCTCACTTCACTTCCTGGAGGGACTATGCCAGCCAACTTTTTCCTGCTTCCTTTCAGCAGCACATTCAAAGTTCTGTGGGACTCGCAGCAGGACCGCAGCCTAGCGGTTCATTGTCTCCATCACTTTGGAGGTCACCATTTTATTGTGACTGAGAGACGGGACAAAGCTTGATGCAAGCAAGGTGTCAGTTCATTGTATAAAGCTTTTCCTTTATATAGGTTAACATAATATCAGAAGGCAGCTTGTAATTGGTCATTAGTATGTCCAGGTGACATTTGTAAACTCATGATTGGCTACAGAGAAAAAGTAATCACGCGAACGCGAATCAGGCTTAAACAAACATCAGACAAGAGATAAAGGATTCTATAACTCTACATTCCACTGTCCTAACTTTTGCCTAGTTCCCGTTAGCAGGTAACTGTGTAACCCCCTTAGGTCACAGTGACTGTTAGGAGCCAGCTATCTGTGGTTTTGTTTCTACACAGCTGCATTCTGTTCCCAGAGTTTACGACCCACCAGGGTTAAAGCATCTCCTTCTATCAGTAAAGCAGTGTCTGGGGTTCTAGTTCCCAAATTATGTCCTACACTGAGTGTGTTGTGGTGATATTGTTTAGACACCAATTTCTGCATTATATTGATCAATTAATTGATCTCAGTAAGTGAAATTTCCCAGAAATGATGTGTAAACTTGCAGAGTCATTAGGTTAATCTTCAAAATATTTTTCTACATTGAGAATTTTTATACAAGGTAAGAAGTGTTTCATATTCTCAGTGCTCTGCTAAATGATGTGTATGGTAAGAATTCATAAAACTTTCTTTTAGCTGCAGTGTCATTTTTCCATTATGTTTGCTAAAATGTCTAAAAATATTTTCTGTTTATTCACATCATTTATATGAACAATAAAATCTCATTATTAGGAAGTATATTTTTGGATTAAATGATAAAAAATCTTTTTCATGGCCTAGTTGATCTCATTAATTCAGCCAGTTAACAAAGATGAGTTGTTCAAAATCATGTCGTACAGGACCAGAATGTTTCATGCTCTAAATCTTACCCTTTTTTCAGGAAAATAACTTGATGAAAATGTAAAATCCTGAGGTTAGTTTATATTTAAAAGCGTCATCCTAAAGAAAAATAACTGTCTTGCTTGCTGATTTTCTTAGCAAAGATGTTGAGGGCTTAAACGAATACAGCATCTCAAGTTTTACACTGGTTTTCTTCCATGTCAGAGGTTACCATGATAAATGTTTCTCTCCTTTACATATTCTTTCTCAGTATATTCAAAAGTGAATCCAACTTTTCCCATACAAACATTGCAAACATTTTCTAAGTATTAGGCTTTCACACTTTTCCAAGGGATGAAACTTATAATGGTAGTAAACAATGATTAAGGTACTCTGTCAGGGGCATGCTGTTTAATTAGTAGCAGTGAATTTTTGTTCTAGATTTTAGAAGGAAACAGAGAGGGGATGAATGGATATGAAGGTCTATCATTCAGTTATCCTGTAATTGTAAGATATAAGAATTATGTAGCTGCTTTTAAAGTCTAAAATTGGCAGCATGAAGAGCTAAATGAGATTGGGAGGTACTCTGTTGATGGTGATAAGTGGAGGACAGAGGTCCCTGAGCATGTACGTCTATTTTCCAAACTTATGACAAATTCAGCAATACTTTTTGTTTGGTTGGTTGTTTTTTCAAAATTGATAATTGATATTGTGTACTGTAGGAAATTTGATTTAAGAGGCAGAACAGATGATTGGGTAATTGATCTGAAAATTAAAGAGGAGTATGTTGGATCATAAGAAATTCCTAGGATTTATCTTACGAAACCCGCTTTTTAAAATGTTTCTGTGTAGAGAATAGCACAACACTAATGTAGCTGACCTTATGACCAGTGATGCATTTTACATTGATGGGACTGAAAATACAATTAGTGAACTATATTTTTAACAATGCACTGTAAACCGTGTAGTTGTAAAAGTAACATTAATATAGACTTGATCACAAATATGTAATAAGCTCCTATTTTGCATGAATTTTGGTTTTCATATTTTTCTTGTTTACAAGAAACTAAAAGAGACTAACAGAAAAATACTCCAGTGTTTCATTGAAAAATCGTTGTAGTTTTAACAAGGCAAACAAATGTGCTGTCGTTCTCATCTGTACAGGCTTTTCTTGCAACACCAATGGCATGTGGCATTTCATGACCTGATGAATCATAGAATGGTCTGGGTTGGAAGAGACCTCCAAAGGTCATCTAGTCCAACCCCCTTTGCAGTAAGCAGGGACATCCTCAATTAGATCAGGTTGCCCAGAGCCCTGTGGAGCCTCACCTTGAATAGCTCCAGGGATGGGGCCACAAACCACCTCCTTGAACAACCTATTCCAATGTTCCACCACCCTCATAGTAAAGAACATGTTCCTAACATCCAATCTAAATCTGCTCTTCTCTAGTTTGAAGCCATTGCCCCTTGTCCTATCCCCACAGACCTTTGTAAACAGCCTCTATCCTTCTTGTGGCCCCTTTTAGGTACTGGAAGGCTGCTACTAGGTCTCCTCAGAGCCTTCTCCACACTGAACAAGCCCTGCTCCCTCAGCTTGCCCTCATAGCAGAGGTGCTCCAGCCTCCCCGATGATAACACTGACTTCTGCAATAATCACTGAAGATACACAAACATGAGCTTAAAATTACATTTTCTTCTCCTTTGTCTTCATTAAAATGTATTTATAGTTATTACCAAGATGAAAACTCTGAAAGCTTATATCTTGCAATAAAAACTTTCCAAAATCATAGACTAATAAAGAAATGAAAGTTCACATTTGTACTATTTTCCAAAGAACTTGTATATATTCCAGGCCACTCATATATTCATAGTTACGGGAACATTTATATCAAAGCATTCAATGTAAAATAGTACTTTTCTCCAGGGTATACATGTAGCCATATGCATTTTGAGCTAATTGTATGGAACAATTCACAAAATTTAAGAAGTTGAGATAAAATGCATTACACTTGTATGTATTGTGCTTTTGGTATTTAAAAGTGATCTATTGTCTTTTAACTGTGATTTTTACTTTACGTGTCTTCCAGATGTGTGGAGGTGATTGCCAAAGAAGGCAGGAATCTGAAAGAGCTTTATTTAGTGTCCTGTAAGATCACTGACTATGGTATGTAATGCACCTATACCTTTGGTTTTGTGATGGTTGAGCTCTACTAGCTTTGCATTCTTATAAAAGTGTTGGAAATGTATAGATAAAATTTCTCGAAGCCTTGTCCATAAAAACAGCAGTTGTACTGAAAATGTCTGACATGCTTAAAAATATCTATATTTAAAAATATCTGTATTTGTATAGAGGTATGAAAGTCATTTTATGTATTGCTGCAAAGTTTTGCTTATAGAACTGACACTGCTGCAAGCTTAATTTGTTAGGCATCTCTTATTAAAGGAAGGTGCCTTTCTTATGTAAGGGAAAACATCCCAGAGGCTTTTCAGGCCCTTGTGTTATCTGCATCTTTGTATTTGTGGTAAATAGAGGAAGTTTTATTTTAAAGTGTGTGATGGGGCATAGCTGTTACAAATAGATATCTGGATAAAAATAACAATACTGAATCAAGTTCAACTATTACAAGACAGAACTTAACTATAAATTGTACTTTTTTTCTTCATAAATGGATTATAGATTCTTTTTTGAGAAGTGACATACAGCCTAACAAATAGTTTTCCAAGATTCTGATAAATGTTTTAATATTCAGGCTGCATATGTCTTCTGTCTTCAGTATTTTACTTTTCAGGGGATGAGATCTTCCTACTAAGTAATACAGATTAATCCTATGAGTTTTCTTTCCAATATTTAGCATTTGTCATGTAAATTGTAATGAATATGCATACTCTGGGTATTTCTTCATAAAAGAATGTTTCTGCTTCTCACATGGATTAGCAATTCTCTCTAGTGTGTGATCTCACTAAAACTATTTCTTGATTAATTTTATCCTTTTGAAATCTATCTTTAAAACACTGTATTTTTGTACAATAATACTCGGAAGGGAAATACATTTTTTGCAGGATAAATGCACCACTTATGCACAGACAGAATGGAATACATAGAAAATACATTTCTGAGTTAAAATGATTTCATCTTCACATATTCCTGGTTTATGATTGCTTCCTTAATTTATATAATTTAAATAAATCTAGTTTTCACTTTCTCTTTCAAAATTATTTCGAATTGCTGCTGTAATTGAGTTCCAAGTTTTACTTCTACTCAGAATCAGTGTTTCTTTGTTACGTGTTCCTAACCTATGCATATTTATTTCTCTTTTGCAGTCTTTTAATGACCCAATGCATGCAAACAATATTCACACCAAAAACTATGTCTATACTTATGGAAGAGTGTATAAATACTTTTTTAAGGACCAAGACCTCTGTTACCTTATTTAATGATCATGTATGTTATGTATATGTGTATGTTTGTGTGTATAAAAAGTGGTGGTATTAGACTGTCTAATTATTTTAGGTGTTTGTTGTTACATACGAAAGAAAAAGAATATATTTATTGCTTTCTTAGAAAATTATTTTTTCTTCCTTTCCACAAAAGCCATTTTATCTATACCTTTTGTTGTTACTCAGACAGCTGAACTCACTAAAGTAACTCAGCAGAATTATTAATGCTTCTTACTAAATTTGCTTAGTTTTAAGGTTCTTTTTCTGTGAATAGACAGCAACTTTAATTCCAGTAGACTGTAAGAATTAATTACTTCAGGAACAAGTAAGTGGTTGGAGGCATTCATGATACTTATTTTGACAAAATCTGTTGCAGTGAAGCAGTTTTGTTTGTACTTAGTTAAAATGTTCACTCTTTCAGAACTATGAAGCAAATATTTCTATATAAACTGTGGCAATTTCAAGCATCAGTAAAAGCTTGTTCTATCAATAAAGGGGAGTTACAGAGTTTTGCATAGTTTAACAAAGAGCAAGAAACAGCATAACTTGCTATCCCTTCCATTTAAGTGGCATTACTGTTTATGTTGGAGTGTGCAGAGTGAGTTTGGAGTCTCCTATATATTTCAGAAACTCTGTAAATTTCCCTCTAGCTAGGAGAAAAAAAATATAAGGCATACAGCTTTTGTAAGGATGCTTATCAACTGGTTTGTTCTGATTTTTTATATTTTTCATAATGTTTTCATTTAGAGTAATTTTTCATATACTAGGTCAGGCTCAACAGAGCTCTGGGCAACCTGATCCAATGGAGGATGTCCTGGCTCACTGCAGAGGGGTTGGACTAGATGACCTTTGGAGGTCTCTTCCAACCAAACCCTATCAGAGAAATTGGAACTCTATAAGAGGACATCTTTCATTCTGTTGAGAGTGTTCAGGAAGTGCAGATAACTTCACCCACCTGTCTGGAGTTTCCTGCAGGAATTGTTAATAAAAAAAATTAAAACCTTATCAAAAGTAATCATTGAAGGAGAAAAGAGCCCTTGAACAATCTGTCAGCACCACAGGTAATTCATAACTATCAAAACACTTTTTTCTTCAAGTCTCATCACTATTCCCAGTGTCACTAAAATGCCATGTGGTTTTCTTTAGAAGTTGATTGGAAATACCACTGTGTGTCTTCAAGACCCATACAGTGAGATAAATTACTTCAATATTGTATTTCTTAAATAACATACAGTTGCAAATCCTTTGTCCTACAGTACATAAGAAAAGATTTTCTCTTTGAGCAATGACACAAGACAAACTTACAAACTATTTTTTGTCATACTAGAAGGTGGATTGTCCTCCCTAATGTGTAGCCTTAAAAATAATGTAGTATAATAGCCAGTTGGAAGAAGCTGAATGTAGATGCACTTTTGAATCACCAAGATTAACAGAGCAGAACCGTATGATTTGTACACCATTGGTTTCCAGTTGGTTGTTCTAAATGTGGAAAATTGGATGTGTTGTACACCAGGTTTCGTTTGTCTTGTAGAGAGAGATCACAGATGCTGTTGTTTAAATTTAATTTCTTCTGTAGGAAACTTAGCGTATCAGTTGTTAGTTTGATTCTTTGGTGATAAACTTGCCAGTTGTTTATTAGCCATAAGGTTTGATTTTGCACTTTTTTTTATTGCTAGAGTGAGGAGCCTCAGTTAATCTTTGGGAAGATGCATCTAATTTCTGAGTATCAAATCACAAAATGTATTTCTCATATAACATAAAAATTGAAGTGGCCATAACTTCTACCTGTGTTGCCCAAAATAGATTTTCAAATTTTTATTAATTAATTTACTATATTTACTGTGTTAAGAAACTATATTATAGTACTGAATTTCCATGTGACCCAGGACTCAGCTTCTGCTCTCTTGTGGTATTTGTATTTCTTGGTTTATGTGACCTTTAAAAAAAATTGCATAAAGCGTTATTCTTTCAGTGCACGTGTTAACCTTTGTATTGAAAATAGTGTGCTATGTGCCTCATTAGTGAGCTACCACACATTGTATTTTTGAAATTACTGCATCCAAAACCTTGTTGTTTGCAGGTCAAGCCTGATTTAAGGTACAAATAAACTATTACATATAAACAATGTATTTATGATCATATTATGAAGGTTAGGCTCATTGCAATTGTTATTATATTTTGATTAAGTCATAGATTAAGTTATATCTTTTGACAAACACCAACACTGTGTTTGACATCACCACATTGACACACTGTTGCTATAGTCCAGCTTTATATTTTGTTTATTGAACTTTTGAATGCATTTTAAATTGGCCCCTAAACCATTTTATTTGTTGAGTAGCAATTAACCAGTATACTTCCAAAAAAACCATACATTAGCTATATTTAAAATTATTCATACAAAATGTAGTATTAATCTCAGTGAGGGTTATTTAAGGGTTTCTCTCATAATTCTAAATTTAAAAGCAGCATTTGTATTTTTCTTAAGTGAGAGAAAATAGAAATCAGGAAAAAAGGATATATGGTCGATATATGTAGTCATACAAATAAAGAGTTACACCATGTTTTAAAGTGGCTGTGCTAGTTTGTAGTTGGAGTCCATTTCTTCAGAATTCTATCAGTAAGTTTTATAATCTCCTTCTTAATGCACTATAAAAGATACTTTAACAGATTTCATCTTTAGTGTGTTATTCAGTGTTGCCTGAATAAAAGTGATTATTTTTTTCAAGCAGCACCAATAAGGGAGATTTCCATTCAGAGTGCTTAAATATGACAATTGTTGTTTAAACATATTAGCAAATAATATAGTTGTTTCAACATAATTACTTAGAGTACGTTAATTTTTTTATAATAATATTTTATGGTGGTGAGAATTACTTTCTATATTCTATTTTGTAACATGTCTAGGCTGGTTGTTGAACTCCAATAATAGGTTACTGAAGGGAGGCTTATTTTGAGCATAATCTAACTGTCTACCTGCCTTAAAAATCTCTTTTAAGTGCTTCAAGGAGGTACTAATAATGCAATTATTTTGAATTACTAAATTTAAGAAAAAAGATTATTTTACTATTTTAGTCGCTTTAGTAGTCTCAAATATTGCACTAAGAGGCTTAATACCTAGAAACAATGTTTTTCTTTAAATGCCTGAGAAAATGCTACTTAACACATTGATGTAGTTCACTAGAACAGAAATAAACTCAAATGACTAATATCACAGCAATATGATAAATACTGTTTTACAGCCCCATTTATTTTTAAGTAAAACCCAAAAATGTGTAATAAAAATTGTTCAATAATTAAATGGCTTTAAGACTGGAAAGGAGAATATGAAAACAAATTCTTAATCTATTGCATCTCTTTCTAGTGACATACTAGTGAGGCCTCATTATGTATACACATTAATAATCTGTTACGTTTAAGTAAGGCATCCATGGCCCAGTATTTAAATATCAAAAAGTATGTACTGTGTAATTATTTTATTCATCTGGGTTTGAAACAAAAATTAGGAGTCAACAGCAAAAACAGTAACAATTGCTAATAACATAGGTTTTTATCAACTTGTCTAAAAAACAAGATGCATCCACAATTTATTTTATTTTGGGTAATGAAGTAAAATGAGTTGTCCTTCTACTCTGCTTTCCTTTAGTTGTGATGATTCTGGGTTAGATTTGCTGTGACAAAAGCATTTGAGTTTTACCTCTGTAAGAAGTATACAAAGAAGTTCATGTTGTATTTGTAATCTGTAAACTCTTTCCACGTTACAAGAGGGGTAGAAAATGTTCTGTTGCTGGTGTTGAGACATGATTCACTTTGTAAATAATCTGAAAGGCAAGCAGTCTTTGTGCTTCCAAAAATAATAAATTGACATCAAAATTTTAGTTTGGTTAACTTGAGTTAACCAAAGACTTGAGTTTTCTGTAAAAAAAATATTCTGAAAGTAGTTTTCAAGTTACGTATTTTAATTCCTCATGAATCAAGTGGGATCAGTTTATCTTTTGAAATGTCACATGTTTTTATGAAACACTCAGACAAGAAGATTTCTTTTAATGCAGCTATGTTTGCTGCATTGCCCCTGATTTTTTAGCTAGATGTAGTGGACCACATTACTTCCATTTGCAGATTGACAGATGGCATCAGACTGGAAGGGGACCCTGAAAGGTTGGCTCATCCAACACTCCTGCAGTGAGCATGGACATCTCCAAATAGATCAAGTTGTCTAGGACCACATCAAGTCTGATCTTCAGTGTCTCCAGGGACAGGGCCTCAACCACATCCCAGTATTTTATCACTCTCATTGTAAAGAACTTCCTCCTTATGCCCAACCCAAATCTACCCTGCTCCAGTTTCATTTGCCCTCGTTCTGTCACTAGAAGCCCTTCTAAACAATTGTTCCCCAGCCTTCTGTAGGTCCCCTTCAGATATTGGTTATGCCTAATGAAAAAAGCATAGCAAGATACATACTAAAATATATAGGTATGAGGTTGTTAGCATGAAGAGAAAGGAAATTAAACTGCATAAAGGGAGTTCTTGAATAATATAAAACAACAAATGTGCATTTTTTAATTTTTTTCTTTTAATGCAGTTTGGATTATTTTGTTCATTTATATGCATAATTTTTTTCTTCTCCTTTTTTCTAATATCCAGGTCATTGCTTTGTTTGGGTCTTTTAAACATTTTAAATAGAATTGATGTTATACGTGATGCAAATAAATGATCTTTTAGGAATACAGGAACTTTAGGAACTTGTAACTTACCCAGCCCTAGTTTAGGTTCAGTGTAACTCTGCCTGGCTGTTTCATGAAGAACTGCAGGGACAGAGGTTCCAGCACATCTCTGGACAGTGTTTCAGTGCTACACTCATAAAGATTTTTGTGTTCTTTTTCTAATGCTCCACCTAAATCTTACAAGCTATATTGGTCATTGACCTTGTTACATCTTTCAGTCAGCTCAGTTTAGATTCTATTTCTTAATTATTTCTTAATTATCAGTACAACACACATCTTACCATGGCATGGTATTTGTGAGAAGAAGAAATGTGTCTTCTTTTTTCATTTGAAATAAAACTGGAACTTAATAAATGTTAGCAAATACACATAAAAGCAACTTTCTATTTCTTGGTTATCCAATCACTACTACACTGCATATTTATCATGCTGAATTTTCCCTTAGGTCACAAGCACTTTTTTCACTTTTGCCTCTTAACTTATTAACTTACTGTCTTGTTATTTAGAGAAAAAAAATAATTGAATTAATTATATTTACTTTCTTTTGGAAGTTATATTGAAAAATCATTAGAAGTCAGTGACTGTTGCCTCTAGCTTTTCTTTAAACCATAGGGATATTGTGGAAAAAACTAAAAGCTTCTTTGTTAGCTTCATTATTGCTATGTGTTTTCATGTTGGTAAACTACACGTTCTCTAAGTTTCATTGTGTTTTGAAAGCAAACAAAACAAAAACTCCTGATATTTGAGCAGCAATACAGGTTAAAATGCTTTAATGTCCTAACCTACTAGCTCTGCTGGTAGCAGCTCTGTTATCTAAAATGAAAGAGGAGAGTACTGAACACATGATAAGCAGTAGAACAATGCATAACATAATTAACTTAAAACAGTTTCCCATGTACTACAACAAATCCTGAAGTATGTGCATTTTACATTTTCTAAACTTGCTTTTCATCTGAATCCCTGCTATTTCCCTAGAAGCAGAGGTTTGTACATTTTTTGACCAGTGAAGGGGAAAATAACAATGGGATGTAACCTTTACTGTTAGTCTGCAGTTGGCTGTCTTTCTTTTCTTCTACAACCATAAAACTTTGTTGTCTGACTTACTGTATCAGGTTTTTTTAATTAATGATAAAAATAGTGTAGCAGAGTTTAGAAGCTGTTTCCAAACCTTAATTCTCCAATCAGGGTTATAACTAATGAAGTCCTTAACTAGCATTGCTGTACCCAAGCTCTGGTACATAGTCACATAGAGGAACACAGAACTCCTGGCTGGGAACATGGTGTGCTTCAGGTTTTTGCATAACTCAGATGAGCAGATGGAAGGATGACACTAAGGAAGAACAGGCACTGTAAGATATTTGAAATTTAGCTCCCTTTTCTTTGATTTGTAAATTTTTACTTCACATTCACCAGTCAGTGATAGTTTTTGTGTTGAATTTGTTGGTACCAGTACATGTGAGAAGTTCTTTGAGTTCCTGTACTGGAATGATTCCATGCAGGTCTTTGTTCTTTTTGGGTCCAAACAGGACTGTTTAAATCAAGGCAGAGAAAGTAGAAAAACATGTTAAGAGAGAATTTTCTGTGAACAAAGTACTTTTAAAAGGGTGATTCTTTTAGCCGTTACTAACCAATATACTTAATCAATCCAAATCTTGAAGTAAGCAATTTTTTTGTCTGCAAATCCTTGTTTGTCACTGAAAGAAGTGGTAATACCTTCAGATTTCGCTTTGGCTAATTAAATTATGCCTTTCTTTTTCTCTTTGGTAGTTTATGAACAAATCAGTTCTTTATTTTTCATAGATGTAGTTCGACAATTTTATGTAAACAGAACTTACTTTTGCCACCATGCTGTGCTCATGGAAGGGAAACAGACTGTATAAATTAGGTGTGCCTCTTATATTTACCCCAGCTCATTCAACTATATTGAAAAATATCTGGGAAACATGCAGGCACAAAACCTTTTACAAAGTGTCTGAATTTTGTAACTGCACTGTGCTATTAAGGAAAAAACCCCCATAATTCTGAAGCTGTGGGGACTAGCGATACAACCCATCATACAAGAACTCAGTTTCACAGTTCATAGAGATTTAATTAATTACATGGATTATGTTGAAAAAATGAGTCTTTCAGATAGTGTAAAGAAATCATGTAATACTTTTGTCTGGATTGAGTTGAACCTGCTGCTGTTACTCATACCATGCTGCAATCATGCCAGCTTCAAAAAGTGGAAGTGCTAATTGGAGCAAAGTATTATGGGGCTTGAAGTTCAGATTGTAACATGGGAGGCTTCCTGTTCCAGTTGCTGCTTCTGGGTTCCGGCTTCTCGGATGTGGTCTCTTCTTCTGCAAGAATGGCACTGGAAAGAGTAAGAGTTGGTTAACTGCTGGTTTTGGCTGTTCTATGCTGGCTTTTGTCCTTGCATGTATTTCACTGTGTTTCTTCTGCAAATAGGCTAAGATAAGGTAGTCATGGATTGTATTTTTAGGTTAAATAGATTATTAGCTAAGGCACATTGTGTTTATGTTATATTAAGCTCTTGTCCCTTTATCTCAGCCCTGAGTTGTGTGTGTTACTCTTCCCCTCATTTTTGTGTTGGGGGAGCAGGCAGGTTAGCCCTTGTGCTAAACCATCACAACTTTTTAAGTAGCGGTAGACATAGCTGTTTCTTTAGTTGGGTAAAATTATCTATCCACACATCCCGTGCGTTGTTTCTTGTATCAAATGCCTGTGATTCTTTCATCATCATTGTTGCAACTTTGTGTATTGTCACTCCTCGGATTACCAAAGATTTCCAGTACTGGAGATGTTGAAGCACATCACAGTTTGCAGATAAAAAGTCCATAGTCTTGAATGAAGATTTAACAGAAAAAGCATTTGTGTAATTCCTATGGGAAGTGGCTTAGAACGGCGCAGAGAAAGTTAAGCTTATTACTGTACTTGATAATAGAGCACTGACAGGTCTTGTTGAATGGGAGTTGATTGTGAAAGATGGAAAGCCTGGTTGGTTTGGTTTTTTTTTTTTTTTTTCCTGATACAGACTTTAAATCTTGAAGATCTGATGATATCACACGGGGAATAAAAAAACAACTTTGGATGTGTGGGAATAAAAGAAAAAGAATTCAAAGTGAAACCAGTCCATCGCAGCAATAACATGTAGCCATAGTTCTGAGGAGAAAAATCTTTGTATTTTTGCTGTAACCTGGGACCTTTGTCTGTTCCGGACTTCAGAAAAGATTGTTTCTGCTTTTCAGAATTGTAATTGATCATGTAAAATACTTTCAAATTCTGATACACTTCATACAGAGTTTATGGCAGCTTTCAATTCTAATGATGGTCTCAAGGCACCCTTGGTCTGTTTTGGAAACGTCAGCCTTCACTGTCGTTTCTAGAATGTTTGAAAAAAATTTGCCACTGCAAATTTTTAATACGTATTCCTGAATACACTAGGAATAATGGAGGAGAAGAGGGGTTCATGGATTCTATCACTTGGGCAATTTTACTGACCTAAATAGAACTAGGATGTAGTTTCAATTGGGGGAATGTGGGCTGTGACATGGGGAGCTCTGAGGTGAGACCCACTAATGCTAACTCCCAGACTATTCAGCTTCTGTGTTGCTACCTGAAATGTAGTAGTAAGAATGCTTCTAATAAGCACGCCCTTTCACATCCTGAATTTAAACATTTAAATCAGCCTTATCTCTATTAGTATGATTCAATTGTTTATTTTCCAGGTGAAGACTGAGAAAAAAAAAGTATCAATTAGCAACAAAAACACATCTGCATCATAATCAAAGCTTTTCTTAGACTCATATGCTTTATATGAGAGATGTTTCCAAAGGTTTAGGAAAAATATTGCAAAGACTGAGATCTGTGTTCTGAAGCCATAACTTATTGATGTCTGGTACATTGTAGAACACACGGATTTAAAGCACTATATAAGAGCAAAGTTGGGATTTTTTCTCTTGAAAAAAACAAGATTTTAGTATTTTGAATAAACAGGATATTTTAGGCAATCTGGTGCAAGTACTGACGGAAGGGAAATTGCCATGGTGTGGTAAAATATTGGACATAGAAATTTACAGAAAATCAGAACTTCATTTTTTATTTTTTCTGACTATTTTAAATTCAGTCATTTACATCCATATTTTTTTTGCTACTCCTCTACTTTAGGGCAGTCTTTTTTAATGTCTTTATCGATGATCTGGATGAGAAGATGAAGTGCTTCCTCAGTAAGTTTACAGACAACAACAAATTGGGTGGAATTGTTGATCTGACTGAAGGTAGGAAATCTCTATAGAGGGATCTGGACAGGCTGGATCAGTGGGCTGAGGTCAGCTGTATGACATTTAACAAGGCCAACTGCTGGGTCCTGCACTCTGGCCTCAACAACCCCATAGGGTGCTACAGGCTTGGGGCAGACTGACTGGAAAGCTATCCAGCAGAAAAGCACATGGGAGTGCTGGTTGATGCCAACTGAACATGAGCCAGCAGTGTGCTCAGGTGGCTAAGAAGGCCACAGCATCCTGGCCTGTATCAGGAATAGTGTTACCAGCAGGAGTAAGGAAGTGACTGTGCCATTGTATTCAGCACTGGTGAGGCTGCATCTCAGATGCTTGTGGTGGTTTGGCCCTGGCTTGGGGCCAGATGTGCACCAAAGCCACTCTCTCTCTCTGCTTCTTAGATGGATAGGGGAGAGGGAAAATGTAACCAAAGGCCCGCAAATCAAGATAGAAGCAATGGGCAAGATCTTGCCCATCCTTCACCCTACTGTTGAGGGTGGAAAATGTTGAAAAAGCACAGCCTTGGTGTTTGGCTGAGCCATAGCCAAAACAAGCTGGTGTTACAAACTCCTAGCTACAGCACTGCAAAACACAGCACTACAAAAGATGCTCTGGGGAGTAATAACTCCATCTTAGCCAAATCCTGTGTTCAATTCTGGGCCCCTGACTACACAAACGACACTGAGTTGCTGGAGCATGTCCCCAGAAGAAGACTCCAGACATGTCTGGGCAGCCTATTCCAATGCTCACCCTCAAAGCAAAGAAGTTTCTCCTCAAGTTCAAGTGAAACCTCCTGAGTTTGTGCCTGTTGCACCTTGTCTGTCACTGGCCACCACTGAATAGAGCCCAGCCCCATCCTCATGATATCTACCCTTCAGGTATTTATATGCCTCGATAAGATCTACTCTCAGTCTTCTCTTTTCCAGGCTAAAAAGCCCCAGGTCTCTCAGCCTCCTTTGTAAGAGAGGTGCTCCAGTCCCCTAATCATGCTCATGGCCCCCTATCAGAGTGTTGTGGAGAGGGGGATTAGGGATGGATGATGACGGTTTTTAATTATGAGTTATGAAATATGTATTATGAAAAGTATTTATTAATGATTAATATTTGATTAATTACCATATATATTGATTCAGATGCACGGTTGTAACAATATAGTCCATAATTGGTTTAGTATTTACAATTATACCCAATTATAATATTTACAGACTCTATTTCTAATTAAGGGAACAAAAGGGTGCAGTTCCACTGCTTGTCCACTAGATGGAGACTCGACATGACGCTTGCAGCTTGTAACTATGTACAGAGATATTTATAATGTTATCACATGTTGTACACATGAAAGATACATTCTGTGTAGCGAGTCAAGTTACTGGGTTACGCTGGCTCGCTGCATATCTGCCCGGGCTGCTCCCATTCGGGCGGCGGCTTGCTTTCTCCCTCCGCCTCTGCGGGTGAGGGCAAGGCTTTCTTTCTCCTCCCGCGGTCGACAGAGGAGGGGCGGCTTTCTGCCTATTGGCAGTTTCCCTTAGCGGGGTTGGAGTGGCTCCCTGAACAGAGGATCGGCTCTTCCGCGACACGGCTGGGTCCTTTAGGGGTCGGCCCTCACAATCAAGGTGGCGGCTCCTGGTAGGCGGGTTTCGGTGGGGGGTGCAGTGAAGCGATGCTTTCCCCCTCGGCTCAGCTCGAAGTGAGCTGATTCTGCCAAATATCAGTGACTGCTTTCCATTTAAATTACAATGCTGCAGTCTTTGCTTTGACTTCAAAGGAGAGGCTATCTTTTGCTCTCTCTTTCCCTTGGGGAAATCCCGGGTGCTTTGCCCTGACAACTTAGGGCCTGCGGAGCTGCTACGTCTCCTCTTCTCTCCCGCAAACACAGGGGCTACGCAAGATGCGTTTCTGCTTATGGCTGCTTATGGCTACTTAATTAGCTTGCAGCAGATCTGGACTAGCCAGGCTTGGGCATAGTCTTTCCTCTTTGGGTTAAAGCTTACCCTCTCTCGGGGCTTTTCCTCAGTCCTTTCGACTGGGCTTACGCTTACCCTCTCTTGGGCTTACGATGCCAGCATTCTGCATCAGTGAAGGGGTCATCCTGTTTGCTGGTTCCTCGAGCAGCTTGGTGAGCTGGCTTCTGTCTGTATGCAGAGGCCTCTAGTGCGTTTGCATGTGGGATTGAGAAGACTTGGGGGTTGCCGAACTTCTGTGGCTTGTGGGTCAGCAAAAGCGAGAGAAAGCAAAAAGAGAGCAAAGTAGTAAACAAATGGAGTAATGCTTATAGATTCTGGAGGCTGGATCTGGCCAATGAGCATACTTGTCAACAACCTACTTCAACCTATAGAAAAGGTGAAGCTAGAATTATGCCCTTAGATGGAAAGAGCATAAGCATGTCATGCAATGGATGCATGCAGTTGTTTACCCCTTAGGAGATGGGTTGGCGCCTGAGCCTTTGTCTTTCTCTCCTGAAAGGAGGGTGGAAGGGGGTGACTTACCAAAACATGTTGGGATAAGTTAGCTGGTATCTGGGGGCATAATTCTGGGCATTAGGTGCTTTCACTGCATAGAGTCACTCCAGTAGTTACCTGTCTCTTAAACTGGAGAGCACAGAACTGAACTCAATACTCAAGGTGCAGCCTCACCAGGGCAGAGTAGAAGGGGAGGAGAATCTCCCTTGACCTGCTAGCCACACTTTTCTTAATGCACCCTGGAATACTGTTCACTTTTTTGACCATGAGGTTACATTGCTTGCTTATAGTGAACTTTGTCTGGAGTTTGGCTGCAAAGGGTCAAGTTTTGGGTTTCCTTCACAAGAAGCTGGGAATAACAGTAGCCAGGATAGGCAGCTGAAACAGCCAATGGGTGTTAGATGCTATGCTGACTTCATGTTCACTATTAAAAGAAGGGTTGACCATGGCAAAAAAGTGGGAGGGCTTTTGAGTTCAGACTGTGATATGGAGAGGTTTCCTGTATCCAGTTCTTTTGTTCTCCTTCCAGGCTTTTCTGCTCTGCCCTTTTTCCATTGGGATGGCAGAAAAAGACATGTCTGATATCTCTTTGTATTTGTTTTGCTCCCAATTTCTTCTTCCTGACCCACCAGGAATTGGGGGTGGGAGCAGTTGTGAGAGCAGCTTCATGGGCGCTCAGCTGCTGGCTGACTCTAAAACACAACTTCTTGTCCTCCAGGAGTTCCAGGTCCTTCTCCACAGAGCTGCTTTCCAGTACCTCAGCCCCCTATTCTATGCTAATGCAGGGGGTTATTCCTCCCCAGGCACAGAACTCTACAGTTGCCCTTGATGAACTTCCAGTGGTTCCACTCTGCCCAATTTTCCAGCCTGTTAAAGTCTTGCTGAATGGCAGCACAACCTTCTGGCATGTCAGCCTCCAAATTTTGTATCAGCAGCAAACTTGCTGTGAGTACACTCTCTTCCTTTATCCAGGTCAGTGATGTTGAACAAGACTGGACCCAATACTGACCCTTGGAGGACATTTGTAGCCACAGACCTCCAACTGGACCCTGCACTGTTGATGGCAACCCTCTGTGCATTGTCATTCAACCAGTTCTCAATTCACCTCTGTCCACTCATCTGACCCACTTTCCTGATCTTACCTATAACGATGTTATGGGAGATAGTGTTAAAAGCATTTTCAAAGTCAAGAAGGCATACCACTGCACCGCTCCTGGAGGTATTTAAAAGACACATAGTTGTAGTGCTTAGGGATATAGTTTAGTGATGGAGTTGGCAGTGTTAGGTTTGCAATTAGGCACAATGATTGTAAAGGTCCTTTCCAACCTACATTATTCTTCTATTTTAATAAATAACTTCATGTGGCTAGATAAGAATCTCTACTGTCTTTATATCATTAGACTGGAAGTAATAATAGATGTGCATCTCTTAGTTTACAGTGGTATTGCATACAACACCTTTACACACATTCTTGTTTAGCAAGTATGCAGAGAAAGGATTTCTGCTGCCTCTCAAACGATTTTGTTGTTGTTGTGTTTGTTGCTTTCAAATTATAGTTTTTCTAATTTGCCATCGATACCTGAGTATTTGCAGGAAACTGTCTTAGCTTTTGGGCATGGAACTTTTAAGCAGATTCCAGAAATATCGTTTGTGTCATCTAGCATGTGAAAGCTGTTAGTGAGCTTCTTGTGAGTATCAGCATGGTCAGTTTATAAGTGGAATTAGCTAACAGACATTTTAAAAGAGTTCTGTCTATCCAAATAACATCTGAGCACCAAGAAAGCAATATTGATTGATAAAATATTTCTTGCTCTGTCTAATATCTTTGGCACCAATTCATTATTCACACTGAAGAAAGGATAGGCTGAAATCACATAAAACTCAAGTTATGTGGGAAAAATAGCTACATTTGTGGTAAAAATGCATAATGTACTTGGAGCTGTTTTACGTAATTATGAAAGCATGGCTTACTCTTATGAAGTATAAGAGTAATATTTTAAGGGGAAAATGAAGACTGAAAATAATAATTGGATATAAAAATTATATGATATAGAAACCTCACAAATTGATCTCTTTTTCTAATAAACAGAGTTAAAAGCTTCTTTCTAGTTCGGTTCATGAATAAAGGAAAACTCAGTACAAGAAGATGTGAAATACTAGGAAAAATTCTTTCCAGTGAAAAGAATTTCTGAAATAATTTTCTATCAAGATCCAGGGGGCATCTTTTCTGTCCTGTAGGCACAAGTAAGTTTCAAACTGTTTTGCAGCAAATAAACAGGAAAAATCATGCACAAATACGTGCCTACTTTAAACTTCAAATTAGACAAGCTGACTCCAGAGTCACAACTTTAGAAAGAAAAGTGGACACAGCCTAATGTAAGAAGCTTTCCAAATGCATTACTCAGAGAAAAGCCACCAGGACAGAACTAAAAAATATGAGCAGCAGAGAAAGGGATTTATTTATTTCTGCTTTGTAGAAATTGGCTTCCTGACGTTTTGCTTTTGGATATCATAGATGACTAGAATTATTTAGAGCTTATCAAATTCCTCTTAGCCACCAAAACAAGTAAGCGTTAGAGCATATGATATAAAGAAGCAGACTGTTTTCATAAGATGATGATATTTTGTACCTGGGAAATACTATTTTCATCTTCCCAGGTGTCAGCTACTGTGTAAAGGCACAAAACCAGTCATTCATCCTGCATCCTGTAGTCCTGAAAAATGACATATATTATTTCATGTAAAGATCTGCATTGATTATTGGGCCAAGACTACTCCTTTTCATAATTCTTTGACTTACTGATGAATTATAATAAAATTAATAATGAAGTAAGTTATTGTGGTCTTTGCACTTGAAAGATAAAGTTGCTTTAAGTGATGGAATTGCAAGAACTCTGAGAGTTTCTTCACATCTTCATACCTTCTTGTTTATTGCAGTGATAGAACAGTTCTGAAATGCCTATGCCTTGACATAAACATCGAGTCTGCCTGTCATGATTTCATGGTTTTCTGTGCAAAGCATAACATTTTGCTCAGGTTCTAGTCTTCATGCAGTGAGTATTTTTACTTAGTTTGTTCATTCCTGCCCACTGCTAATGCACATTTGGCTTCCTCTCACCCTATCTTCATGTGGGTGATGCCATTTACTAGATTTCTTTTTAACTACTTCTGATTGGAAGAACAAAAAAATTATACAGGTTTTGAGATGGAGAATAACTGTCTGCTGAAAGAGTTAGTAAAAAATAATGTTTTCTTTCAGAGACTGAAAGAAAAGTTTTGAAGAAGTCAGAGATATTTAAAGGGAGGTAAAAGATCGAGGTGGAGGAGGAGGTATAGAATATATGACATGAGTGAAAATAATTAAATTGTTCTTTAACATGTAATCTACCCTACTCCTCTGCTTTCAAATTTTCTACCTAGTCTTGTTACCTACGGTGAAAGACAGATGCCAAAATTGACTGCTGTCACTTTTCCCTTTATGCTACTTGTTCCTAGGAGAAAAAAAAAAGGGGGGGGGGCATTAAAATTTTGATGTTTTGGGTTATTTTTATTTCTTGTAACTTACATAACAGAAACTACACGTCCTTTACTATTACTAGTATTTTCCATGTGCTGTTCAAGGAGCTTTAAAAGCTTTCTGTTCTTTTATATGTGGGACAAGACTGATTATGAATACTTTGAGATGCAGGATAATTGTCTACTCAACGAGTTATTGAAGCATAAAGTACAATTGCTAAATTTATACCTTGGATTATGTTGCTATGGCTTTCCTAAGTAGGCAAACCAAAAGAATTGTAGAGCTATGCTGCACCTTCTAAATCAATACTGTATCACAAATCGTCTGCAAGGCAATAGTCCGACTGATTTCATAGGTAACAAAATAGTTTAATGTAATCTTTTTAGTCCTAGTATGTACTGAGCAAAGTCTTCTATAGGTTGGAATTGTAAGAATTTTTAAAGAAATATCTCTGTGTTACGGTCAAGAATAATAAAAAAAAGCTTTCTAACTTTCATAAGGAAATCAGATATATGATATATGAAAACTAGAAGAGAAAATACAAAAAAGCAGCAGTTAATCAAGAATGAAATCTTTCTTGTAACATTTTTCATTTCAAGTGCCTAAAAAATCGTGTTGAAGAATTATAATTCTGGTTTTGATGTATTTTTGTGGGGTTTAGTTTTGGTGTTTTTTTTTTTGTTGTTGGTTAGTTGATTTTGGTGGGCTTTGGAGTTTTTTGGCAAAACCAGCTGTCACAGCATATGCTACGGTAAAGCTCAAACCCCTTAAATTAAGCTTTAAAGTGGAATTGTAGCTGAACTGGTCAGCAGTGTTTTCATTTAATCACTGTAATATCTCATAGTCTCTAGGGAATACAGATACATTAAACTGAAAAATTGGACAATGATTTTATCAAATAAGCAGTCTGGTAATTGTGTTGATACACTACCAAAAATTGAACACTTTTCCAGAGATGCAGTGATTCTTAGAATATTTTTGCCTTATGATTTAGACAAGTAGAAAAGTGATTGTTGAGCTGGCAAGGAAGGGAAATTTCTTGTATTGTATGAAACATTTTTTTTACAAATAAATGATATATATTGCACAATCTGTCTGGCATTGGAGAAAACAAGCTGTTTTCAGGATTTTCCGGCAGTTGAAAGAAGTTACTAGAGCTGAATGTCTTCATACACTGTGTTCACAAACCAGTGTCAACAGTCCTGTTTACTGCAAACACATTTCAGGGGAATACCAGCTGCTATGAATAGAGATGGTTTTAAATGCAAATTTAACTTATCTGAAAGTAATGCTTATATTTGATACATTTAAGAATATTACTAGCTATGTGTGGTGCTTCTTTATTTATTGATGGTATTTGTTAATAGCCTTACAGTAGGTGTTTCTGAACAAGTTACATAAACACCTCCAGATGATTTGTCTCTTCATGATTTTTTTTTTTACTTTAAATGCAGTCCTTGCACTGGGCAGGTGCTAGAAACATTTACTTAGGTCAGAAAACAGAAATGTGGTGTAGTAGAGCAATTCTTGACTTGCACGTTTTCAAATAATGATATAATCAGAGGTACAAAGAAATGGAAAGATGTAATAAGCGAATATTAAAACTCAGACGCCTGTGCTTACATGTCTTGAACTCAATAGCTGATACATTAATTTAATGTCTTGAATTTTGTTTCAGTGAATGTTAGTTTTGATGTATGATAGGTTGTGGGGTTTTTTGAAGTGAAGGATAGTTATTTTCAATGAGTAATATAGTTTTCATGCAGATCTTATAAAATCTTCTCTATAAATGCACCCTGTTTGTAATTTATATATAAATAAATTATTGTGACACTACCAGAATAATGCTTTGCAAAGTTGTCAAGATAATATTACACTTGAAAAAAAAAAAGGTCTAGTACACAAAAACATCTATAAACCTGGTTATCCTTTTCCACTCCTGCCCGTGCAAGCATGCAGACTGCATGCAGTCAAGCCAGGGCTATTTTTATGTATCATCTTAGAACTTGTTTGCACAGCTGTCTCCTTGGATATTTCGTTCCTTTGCACAAGATCTCAAGTAGATACATACATGTGAAAATATGAGTGATGTGCACATGCATTAGTAGGTTTTTCAATAATACCTTTAAAAGTACAGAAACAACTTTTCACTGTAACCTTGCTAGTACTCTACTTTTTGGAAGCAAAGAAATGAAACATAATACAAATTAATTGTCTGCAGACCTGGAAAAGTTGGCATTGTGTTGAAAAATAACACATAAAGAATGCTGTTTGCCACATTACTACGCAGTTTGTAATGTAAAAGAGGAAGAAGCTCAGGAGGCCAAACTGAGGTGCTTCCTAGGACAGTCTCTAAAATACCAAGGAATAACAGATTCAGATGAGTCAGACTGTTCTCCAAGGTAATCCAAGAAAAGCTACACTCAGGTACTGGATTTTTAGTTTTCTCAATGTGCCATAACATCCAAAAGTAAATAGCTTATCATCCCTAAAAACCTTTCCAAGTCAGTCTCAGAGGTGTGTAGAAATCTTTCAAAAGCGGAAATCTGATCACAAGACTGAGACATCTTTCTTCAATTAATTTGGTCACTGAATTTTATCAGTCATCTTTATCCTGTTACAAGAATATGTGATAAACAAGTTTCACATGGATAGTCCTAGTTTCATGTGAAACTGGGATGCAGTGGTTTATTTCCTTTTCGACACTTTTGATTTAAAATCATCCATATAGTTAAAAAGAAACATGATATTTGCATAACTCCTTGAGAATGAATTGGTTTGTGTCTCTGGTGTAATGACATAGTGGGTTATATATTCTTCATATTAATTTGTTCTGGTTCCAAAATTAATTTGTTCTAGTTCTGTGGTTGATTATATTTCTAGGATGAAGGAGGAAGGGTAGTGTAAGAGAGAGAAGCTAATAACTCTTTGTGTCATGGTTTAAACGATGAGTGGGTTAAATGCTGTCATTTATTGTGTCACCAAAAAAAATTAAAATCAGTTGTGTGATTTTCAGTATATCATACTGAATACTTAAAACTGATTTTGCAGTGTTTACCACATATCTGTTTTGACTGGGTCTGTTTCTGTGACAGAGCAGTCTGGATTGGATGTGGACCAAAACTTAAGTAGGTATATTATATTACTTTGCCTTTATAGTGTGTTACTATCCTAGTATTTTTTTTCATCACCTTGTTCTTTAACAGTTAACTCTTGCTTTTAATGAAGATGCAGCATGTTCATATGACTGTAGCTGCTGCATAGATAAGACATGTAGTAACTGGTACAACTAAGCCAGAAAGGTAACCGTGACCTTTTTATTGCTTATAATTCACCAACATTTGAGTTTCAAATGCGAAATCCCATTCAACTTAATCCCATGATACATGAAGTACAGAACTCAAGACAAATTCTTAGGTGTCCTAAGGATAAGTCTATTATAGTAAACTATAGCAGTAGGTGTTTTGTTTAGGTTATTTCTGTATGTCTCCCTTCTGAATCTTTACCACTAAAATTTAGTAAGTTACTGGAATGTTTTGTAAACTCATTTTCTTTCTGATGAGTATGCTCACAACTAAGGGTGTATGGCTTCAGCTGTATCCCAAAATGTTACAAGCAGAAGATGTAATGGGACTTCTGTCTCATGATGTTACTTAGGCATTACTCCATTTCTGCAGATTTCCCCTTTAGGTGTGGAACCTCAGAACTGGCTAGCTTCAGTCCTGTATTTACATGCATAAATCTTATATCAAAAACAGGAAGAAAGTTTTTATGCAAGCAAGATGGAAATACGTTTGGTGAATCTGAAGAATATAGGCATCATAGATGGACCATAGTTGTTGATAAGTGCAAGCTCATGGGAGGAAGTGTGTCTGAAACATAATGATTAGGTCAGGATCTAGTAGTTGTTTTGAGGAGTTTCAAAATTCATCCTTCTCATATTGATACTGCTTGTTCCTTAAGCTGATGATGTGCTAGGTGCTGTGTAAATGTATGTTGATTATTTAGAAGCTTACATTCACAAATTGTGCATCTAATAATTTATGCCTGATGTAGGTAAAATATTAAGGTACTTTAGAGTGGAAATATGACAGAACTCTAACTAGAAAGGTGGTGCAGGGTTTTGGTGTAATTTATCATCTGTTCTGTACACTTAGGCTAATTTCTACAAATTTGTGAGTATGATAGGAAGATGGATTGTGGTCTGTTTCTGAATTATATTATAATCAGTACATATGGTAATTAAGATCAGCTTATGGAAATGTTGTCTGCAGGGTCCATAAATTGGCTAGAAATTTGGAATACACTCAGAAAAGTCAGACGGATGTTTCTTTATAGGTAGTATCCTCTCTTAGTGCAATATCGTTAACGATTCATAAAACAATTTCTTTGTGTAACCTTTTACAAAGCAACAGCTTTAGGACTGAAGTTTTGCTATGTCTAGTATTTCACAGAATCACAGGCTAGCCCGTTTATGTTGGTCATCGTGGTTTATTATTCTGCAGAACAGTACAAAAATTAAAATAATGCTTTCTGCAGTGTGTTTTGCTTGAAATGCTGTGGCACCTGCAGGCTTTGGAAGAGAAACTTGGTATTTAGAAGAACATAGTATCAGAGACTGCCCTCCTCTGGAAATTCCACTGAATTAATCTAAGTTGAAAATCACTGCAGCTAATACAAGCTTGTAAAATTTGAAAAAGTGAGAAATCTGAAGCCTTATTAGTATTAGGTTTAAGTCCTCACTGCTTCCTGGGCTGACCTGAACTACCACGGCCACATAACAACAAAGAAACCAGGAAAGGTGTTCAATGTACTCGCCCTGCTTAGTCTGCTCTCCCTATTTAGGGGCTGAACTAGAGTTAGGCATTGTAATTACAAGTAGAGCATTTATCTAGTCTGTGCTACTGGTGGCAGTAAACCCTTTTTCTGGCAATTTGTTATCATGACAAAGAAAGCTTTGTTTCTAAAGCGGAGCATCCAAAACAACTCTGAAGGGGAGAAAAAGGGAATAGGAAACAGTTCAAAGAATACCAGATGGAAGCAGAAAAAAGAAAACGCAGGGGTGGCAGAAAGGAAGTTCAGAACCAGGAAGACAGAGATGAACTAAGGAAGGATCAAGATGGGTACTGCAAAACTGGGTAACAATATTTGGAAAAGAGAGAGGAGAGGCTAAGTGTTGTAAAGAAGAGTTCTCAACTTGTACTCAAGCGATTTACCCTCACAGCTATGCTGGTTGAAGCAAAAGGAAGCTCCAAGATTTAAACAGTAGGATTTGCCCAGCCATACCTAAGGAGGAGCCAAGAAGTTGCTGCTTAAAGAAATGGAAATGGGCTTGATGGGTATTCTTTCTCAAATTCTTCTGAATCAATTGGATGCTGTCCTGTGCCAGTTCGCAAGAATCATCACATCTGTGATGAAAGTGGGATGGGAATGCAAGATCATGCAGTTCTTCCGTGCATGATAATACTGTCTCCTTGGACAACTCCCATTACCTATAGTTAACTGGTTAGAGCTTGGTAGTTCTTGATGATCATTCTTTTGGTGTATATATATGTGTCTGTATAATCTCACAAAACTTCTCCTATGTGTTTTTATATATATGTGTGTGTACAGTGGCGGATACTCTCATAAAAACTCTGATGTGGCACCACTGAGTATTGTGTGCAGTTTTGGTGATCTCTGTATAAAAAAAAGAAAGAAACTATTGAAGTGTGTCCAGAGGATGGTGACCAGAAGAAGGTGAAAGGTTTCCAGGACAAGACTGGTGGCTGAGGTCCCTTGGTGTCTTCATCTTGGAGAAGACAAGCTGAGGGGTGACTTCATCACAGTTTACTACTTCCTTAAAGATGGCTGTGGAGGGGGAGGTGCTGGCCTTTTCAGTCTGCTGACCAGTGATAAGACAAAAGAACATGAGGTAATGGAATGAAGCTTCATCAAGGGAAGTTAAAATTGTACATTAGGGAAAGGTTCTCATTGAGAGGGTGGTCAGTCTCTGGAACAGGATGCCCAGGGAAGTGGTCATGGCACCAAGCCTGCCAGTTCAAAGAGCATCTGAACAATGCTGCCACTCATGTGATTTAGGTATAGGTAGTCCTGCAAGGAGCAGGCAGTTGCACTCGGTCATCTTTATGATGATACATCATAGAGATGCTCAACTCAAGATATTCTCTGATTCCATAAATAATTATGCGGCTAAGGTGGATAGTATGCAAAGTGCAACAGACTCCAGAGGAGTCTGTCTCATGGAGTGTCTCATGAAAGGGAGAGCCTTACTGAGATGTGCTGTGGTGTAGACACCAGCTGTCACCAAGGATCTTGGGTAGGAAATACCTGTGTAATAAACTATATTTTTTATATTTAATATTTCTGGTGGTGTTATCTTCAAACACCTCCATAACTTATTTACAAAGTATACATTCAGTTGTGGGCAACATAGTCCACATATGAAGACAGTTAAAAACACAAATCTGAGAATTTCAGCAATACAGCAATTTAAATTGAAAAAAAAGGTGTCGTGATCTGTGGTTTCCCACAAGGGGGATCCTGTAGCAAATTAGTTGGGTACTCACGGCTTGCTCCTTTGTCTGATATCTTCCCAGATGCTATAACTATAATTCCAGTGGCTCTTGGCTCAGAGAAGTGTAAGGGGCCTCTCTCCTCTCGTGCCCAGTTCACAGGTTGTAGGTTTCCATGGTTCAGAGAGGGCTAAGGGGCCTTTCTCTCCTCTTGTGTGCTTCATTGCTGGACTGTATCCTTTCCTTGTCTCAGAGGGGGCTAAGAAGCCTCTCTCCTCTCATGCACAGTTCATGGGCTGAGACGTTGCAGGTCTTCTCGGATTCAGTTCTCTTGGGACTTTTCCCCTTTCTGCCTCTGGCACAGGGCTCTCAGAGTTTTGGTTGCCTTGGTCCAGGTGTGGTTTGCCTGCTAGAACAGGCTCTTCAACTGCAACTCCAGCAGCATTTGGCTGTTACTGCTTTCTGGGTGAAAACAAGGCAAATTGCCTGCCCTCTCAGCTGGCTTAAATACAGTCCAAAAACAATTAATGCCCATTGGTAACGGAGAGACCTGACAGCTGAACCTATAGAATGGGGTGTATCCAAACATGGCCAGGGGCACACACAGTTCATGGGTGTGTTACAAGGTTAATTACACATGCTACACGTTTACTTGGACCATCTGGACCCCAGGAAGTGTCCAGGTTTGCACATTCCCAGGTGCTTAGTCCATTGTCTTGGTTAGGGCATGTTTTGGGGCTTGTTCCTTCAGGACAATCTGCTTTTAATTTTAAGTTAGGGCACCTCTGTTTTTTTGCAAAGGAGCACTGACTTCTGCTTTAAAAGCTTCAGGATGTTGGAGGAGACAGAGCAGCATAAAGCTGTAGCCAGCCTTTTAGAGTTACCACTATAATTGTCTTAAAGATGTCCTATTTGTATAATTGGTCTTTCTTTTTGTAATCAAGGTTGCATTCCCTATCACCAGAAATTCATTTAAACAAGTATATGACAGGAAAAACATAGCTCATTTTTAACATTTTTAAGTTAGAACACATCAACTTCCATATCTTCTAAATTTTTATTTGCATGTCTGTCATTTTTATCAGGCACCATTTGCCTAGAAATTAGGAACACAATAGGGCCACCAGGATGATCAGAGGGGTGGAGCACCTCTCCTATGAGGACAGACTGAAAGATTTGGGGCTGTTCAGTCTGGAGAAGAGAAGGCTCCAAGGTGATCTTATTGTGGCCTTCCAGTATTTGAAAGGGGCCTACAAGAAAGCTGGGGAGGGACTTTTTAGGATATCAGGTAGTGACAGGACTAGGGGGAATGGAATGAAGCTGGAAGTGGGGAGATTCAGGCTGGATGTGAGGAAGAAGTTCTTCCCCATGAGAGTGGTGAGAGCCTGGAATTGGTTGTCCAGGGAGGTGGTTGAGGCCCCATCTCTGGAGGTGTTTAAGGCCAGGCTGAATGAGGCTCTGGCCAGCCTGATCTAGTGTGAGGTGTCCCTGCCCATGGCAGGGGGGTTGGAACTAGATGATCCTTGTGGTCCTTTCCAACCCTGACTGATTCTATGAATTTAAATCTGCAAAATCAACATTTCATATTTGGTGGTGTTGCTTAAATAAAACTACTGTGAATGCATAGAATGCATAAGAGAATAAAAAGGCTTATTAAACATGTTTCATACTAGCAGCCCAAACACACTGAAATTCTTAAATCTCTAGCCAGGGCAGCATTCACAGTTCACTGTCTGCTCATTGCCACAGGTACTAAAAAGCGAATGAATAACAAATAGTAGAACATAAAGCATGGCAAAACAGATCTTAAACTCTTTTTTTAACATCTATAAAGATTTTAGGTTGTTTTTCAGTAAATACTGTCCCCATATAAGGAAAGTAGCCAGTTTCTGGTTTTCATCATATTTTCCTACTGTGAATGCTAATAAGGTCATGCAGGACATTCCTTATCTATTCAGTAATTTTCCATAGTGCAACACATTTGTTTTTATAGATACAGTTTTTTTCATTAAAAAGTTGTTAGATGAAAACAAGAATTGTGTTTGTGTGTTCTTGAAGTATGTCTAGGCTTTAATTGTGAAGTAGTGCTGTGCATGGCAGGATATTACAACTTAGTCATAGATGCCTATGGTACAACAGCTTTCTTTCTCTTTCTGATGCTTATTTGAGAACTCTTCTTCCTTTCTCTGCAGGGGTACTTAAACACAGCAAATGACATTTTAGCCTTACTTTTCTACTGCTTTTTAAGTAAATAGATGTTAATCAGCTTTTTATATTTTACCTTGAAATATTTGTGAAAAACCACTGTTTAGTATTTAGAGAGTGCTTACACTGAGGATGTTGCATGTTAGAGTGGGCTTGCTAAACCCTCTGTCCATGTAGGTAGCATATGTAACTTACAGACAGACTTATAATTAGGAATGGAAACTTACTTCCACCTATAAAAACCTCATCTTTAAACTGCTCTCTGGATTTGTTGTGAATTTGTGGGCTTGACTGATCACCAGGCTTGGGATCTGGGAAAAATGGTGAACTGCGCTGTGTGCCCTACTTACCATCTAGAAAGATACAGCTTTTGAGATTTAAATTGCATTGTTAGAAGTGTTTGGAAAGTTCTAGTAAAAAAAGAGAAAGAAGCTGTTGAAGGGCTTTGTAACATACCTGACTGGTTTTGGGTTCTTGGTAATCGCATGATATTTGTCTCTTGACTATCTTATTGTTATTATTATATAGCTGTATGGTTTCTGGGCGGTTTTGATCATTTCTACTATATTCTAGGATATTGATGCTATGACAGAATTAATTTGCTGCTATATGAATGTATTACAGCATGAAACATTTCACAGTATTTGGTCAATCATTTCTAGTAATTAGTTATTGTCTATCAGTTCTGTGACACAATTGGCTTTTAGCTAATGAAACTCCTCTCTCAGGGGGCCCCTCAGTAGGTCCCAGTAGGGAATTCATCTTATGCTCTGCAGCACTTTGTTATAGTTCTTGCTGAATACCACTGGTGTTTTGACGTTTTGTTTGAGAGTTTGTTGATTACTGAGATCTGTTTGAATCCTTTAGTCTTGTCACATTTGCTGGCAGTACTAAAGAGCTGGGAGAAATTTTTTTTTCTTACTTTTTTTTTACTGTATCAGATTTTGATAAAGACTCCAGAGTAAATGCCAATAATTCATTCAATTTAATGCTTTAGATTGCATAATGCAGCTGTTCATGCCAGGATTACGCACCATCTATCTAATTAAAGACAACTTGCCAGGTTCCTGAGAATCACTAGGTTAAATCATTATGATTTTTCTTTTATGTAGATGATATTGGGGAGTTTGTTGTGTTCTCTTCTTATTTCAGTATTATCATTTATTTTATTTTCACACATAGACTTACCCATTTTGAATCTGTTTTGACTATAGCAAGCAAGGAGGCAAATAACCTTGAAATACTGCAAAGTACTGAAGGCTAATCTGTTGTGTAGTTAAGATGCAGAAGTATTGTTTGTGACTGTTAACCTGTCTTGTAATCAGAGTGTTTGTAGAGCTGACTAACCTTGAGATAGAGAGGTCATCAAGCACTCTTCATTGTGGACACCTGGACTGGATAGTAACACATGGGAAAGAGAGGAGCACCCTTCTTTTCATATATGCAAGCAATTTCTAATGCTATAATTTGACCCTAGTTTCAGAATCTACCATGCTGCTACTAAAGCATTTGATACTGTGGATCATACTGATGTATCGGTGTCATTACAGTGACACAACTCTTTCTTCCAAACTGAATGTATGTCATTTAGGTTTATTTCTAATGTTTCCTCCTCCAGTTCATAGGTAAATGTTACTTTAGAAGATGCCCCTAAAATTTAATTACTATTTCAAAGCTGTTTTAATCACGTTTAATAAATGCTAAAATGTTACAAATTGAACAATTTAATAAATCATTCCATCATTGTATAATTAAGACTGGCTGAAAGTAAAACTATATTTTGATGGCCCTCTTCTTATCCCATTGAGGCTGGTGGTAAGAGGTGCAGGATTAGGCCTTAATAGATCTGCCTTTTTTGTGAGTAGTCTGAATATAAAATGCTGTCTTTTTTTTAAATATAAATGTTTAGTTGACTGTTTTGCTGCTCGTTCAAAGCTCGTTCAAAGTAGATGGAATAAGTACTTCTGAACTAACAGAAACTGTTTTCTTAAAATCTAGCAGATATAATTTTTTTTCAATCCTGAAAACATACCTCTTTTAAAAATCTTATTGCCTGAGGTTTGTGTATCTCGTTATGTCACAAAGTGTTACTGTAAGACAAACCTTTTTAGTCTGTGTAGAATTATTTAATGGAAACGTCAAAATTAC
This sequence comes from Indicator indicator, assembly GCF_027791375.1. Taxonomy (NCBI): domain Eukaryota; kingdom Metazoa; phylum Chordata; class Aves; order Piciformes; family Indicatoridae; genus Indicator; species Indicator indicator. Next base: position 75,755,746 of record NC_072053.1, read on the forward strand.
CTGGCATATTTTGAGATACATGTACTTGTGATTCTGCTCTAGTGGCACATGGCTGATCAGTGCCATTTCAAATTGATAAGATGGACTCAGCCATATTGAGCTCAGCTCAACTCTTTAATTGTTCCTACAAGTTTGGATTCACAAAATTGAGAATCTTGACAGAATATCAAAGAGATACTTGCAGCAGCAAGGTGAAGTTTGTCTCAGGGGCGTTAGGAATACCAGGCTAAAGACTAGATAAAATATGGAACCGAAAAGAGTAATGTGATTGCTGTTGGCATTCACAATCCCCCTTTCATTTAACACGTCTATGAGAATGTGATTCAGTTGATTTTTTTTTCAACTTCTTAAAGAGAAAATACATAAATACTATTTTTTATTTAATTACATGAAAGAAACAAATAGAATATTTGTTTTGTGCTGTGTTACTTTTTTACTGATTATTCCTTTTATGTATTTGTATGATCAACAGAGAAAGGGAAGCTTCTGTTTTATATTACTTCAGAGCTGGATTTCTCACTCCCTTCTATCACTAGAAAAATACATCACTATTTTTCACAACTGACTGAACACACTGTTAGTGTGCAAGCATTTTATACAAAATTAATCAGGTCCAACTAGGAAGAATGGAGAAAGATCACATGTTGAATATTCTATGTAGATAGTTATTATCTGAGAGTATAGAAAGTTCTGTTTCAAATTCTTGGTCTGACTCAGGTTGGCTTTGAAGTTATATTTTTTTATCTTGGTGGTTTCTTGAACTGTGAAATTAGGAGGGACAACAAAAGGAAGGAGAAAAAAATGGTAATCACCAGTTGTTCTTCTGAAAGCTTTATGCAAGCAACATGCCACCCAAAACCACTGACGTATTCCCAAATATATTTAAGATGGCTGAAACTGCTTTTTTCCTAAAAAGTGCTCTGTTTGTCAGGAGGTTTGTCTCATTTCCAAATAGAAATAATGATCTCTATTGAATCTTGTAATCTAAATACTGCAGCTATAGTGTAAGCAGTGTGTATTGTGTGAAGCTGTAAATAGCTTAGTTCATCAAAATATCATTTTGCAACACTTGATGTCTACAACAAAACAAAATAAAACCAAAACAAAAAAACTTCTTGAAAGGTTTTATATCTATTAGAGATTCCTTAAAATGAAACAAGAAATAATGGTGGGACGTTTTTCCTGTGAAATGGAATGTTAGTGCATAAAATACTTCTTGGCTTTGTGTTACTGAGATGAAATCTGAGTTCAAAACTTGTCTTACAAAGAGTTCTTTCTTTCCTGAAAGGACATGTGTGATTTTGTAGCTGTTGTAGAGTACTACATTCAGTATATTCCTTTCATGAAATACATTTTTCCTTATGGAACATCTTAGGAGAGAAAATTGTTTGCAGCTGACTCTCACTGCTACTGGGGTGTTAATTCCAAACCTCTGTTTTTAAGGCTGTAACAGTATAACCAAAGACATAAAGAATTCAAGAAAACGTAAGGCAGAGTTGACACCTAAAGCCTTTCTGTAAATTGGCACAGAGGTCTGTAACACTGATAATAAATTCATAGGTGTAAGAAGGGTAGGTTAGGGAGAAGAGTGGTCAAACTGAATAAGAATTATTTGTTCATTTCATTATTCAGTGTGCATCCTATGGCAGGCTGAAAAAAAAAAGAAAAAAAAAGTGAATAAAAATTGATTTGTCTTGTCCAGTTCAGAATGAAAAAGAAATCTGAAAGAGCAGTCTAGTTTAATTATAATCTAGTACTACTTTCTATTCTCTTGTTTCTTTGCAATCAAAATTTGTACAAACACTGGTGAAGGTATCCACTCAAGCCTTAAACATAACTAATTTGTTTCATCCGACTTTTACATGTTTTGCATGTTGTGAATTCAATAATGAGCAATAATATATAAACCAGTATAACACAGACAAAAGAGAACACTGATTTAAGGTTATTGTGTCAAATGCAGCAAAATACTCTGTTTATAGCATGTCCTGAACAGCTTTACAATTAGCACTAATTACTGAGAAAAAAAAAGTTTAAAAAAACCAGTTTTACAGAAGGACACTTTTCAGTGCAAGATCAAAGCCATGTCTCTACAGAATAGCAAAGCTATTTAATTGCACTGAAGTGCTAATTGGATTTTGAGGTGCTTTCATGTGTTTCTCACAATTAGCCTGACCAAATGCACCTAAGAAGAGATTATGAGTTTTAAAACTTTTGTCTACACAGTTGTGACTGAGGGTACCTGTGTAAAACTGGTAGTGCCTTCGTTTTCTGTAAATTGAGGTCTTTCAGGTTATGTTACTAGAATTACATCGATGAATAGACAAGGAGAAAAGCACCCCACACCATGTGGTAAACAATTGTCAGGTATTCTGTCATCTAGATATCAGTGCAAGAGAAAATAGAAGCCACAACTAACCCTCGTTTGTGTTGCTTAGTTCATTGGCACATATTGTGAAGAGATTGTGATGCCTGTGGAAAGTCTTGCCTTCAGGGGCTTTATCTGTGCTCTGCATCTCAGTTAATTACAATTATTTACTTTTAACTTTTTAGAGGATATTTTCAGTCTTTTCCTAACCTTTTGCATGATTAATTTGTATTTTTCATATTTGTGAGAATTACTGCAATTATTTTTACACTAGCATTATTTATGACTTTCACTTAACATAATGTACATTCATAGAAGCATAAAAACAGTATGCTTGTTTTTGTCTGTGACTCACTGAGCTGGAGGAGTGACATGGTGCATTCTTGAAGAAATATGTATGAAAAAACATCAGAAATTACTCAGAAAAGTGCTACTGAGCAAAAGGACTTGTGCAAGCCAGAGTCCACCAAGACTTGCATTGTGGTGCATCACATGGCTACTGTGCAAGTTACACTGCTTGAATTCTGAATATTCACACTTAACGTTCTGCTTTTGGAGTCACAGTGTCCTGTCTGGTGATATTTTCTTCCTTGTGTATGACAGAGCCCCTAGCATGAGTCTGCTGGGTTTTACACTTCCATAGGATGTTCTTTTTTTTTGGTCAATCAGTTAATTGTAGCTGACTTGGGCCCTTTTTGTGTGCAGTGGAGTAATTGTGGGAAGGTAGGTTGAGGAGATCAGTAGTGTGGAGCTTTAAGGTTAAATACAGGAAGGGATTTGGATGCAAACCAACTGGGTGCTGCATCATCTGCATTTTGAGACCCTGTACAGAAAGGAGTGAAGATGCATAGACTCAGAAGAGTGAGTAGGAACCAGCATGGTTCTGTGACCCTTGGATTAAAGTAAAATGTTTGAGTTTGGAGACAAGTGTCCTACTTTCCTCATGAGTTTGTGTATTTTGTATTAAACATGCAATTTATATTAAACATGCACTGATACAATACAGATGCAGAATTTTCTCTAGAAATATGGGATTTACTTTTGTTCTTGGTTGCTTGGTAAACTATGGGGTTTTCTATTGCTCTAATAGTTGCTTAAACTCAAAGTACTCCATCCAGCAAGACCCTTGACATGTCCTCATGCTTAACACTTGACATTTTGTTACAATTATGATCTTTCACCTAAGGCTCCCATAATTTAAGAGGCAACATAAGCAGCAGACCTGTCATGCTGATTTCAAAATTGTTTTTTTTTCTTCCAGAGCATTGCAAGATAATATATTCCTGATTAGTTATTTGAGTATTTGTTTGACTTTAAGGGAACATACAGTTCCTTGAAGCTATTTTCTGTAAAGTTTTTAAATTGAGTTTGAATTTGAGAAACATCTATTGTTTTTAGAAACTTAACTTCACCTTTCAAGACCTAGTTTCATTGCATCTTAACTTGGAAAAGACAAACCAGAATATCAGAGGAATGAGTTGCATAGGACTTGCATGCCAAATGCATATTTTAATGTGATTTGTTCTTAAGTTAAAATTAATTTTTGTTGCTCTAAAACAAAAACTTGGTCTCAAGATACATAATTTGCTTACCAGACTAGACCAATAGGCCAATAAATCCTGCATCTTAGAATAACTAGAATCACGTGTTTTACAGGAAGATAAAATTGAAATAATGTCCATAGAGAAGGGTTAGTTCTAACTCTAGTGTGTTAGCAGCCAAATTACAGAATTTTGTATGACTTTTAAGAAATTAAATGCTGTAATGAAATGTTAACATAGTCCAATTGTTTATTCAAGTATTTTGTCATACTTTTAATTAAATATTTTATATTTATAATTAAAATTAATTGTCACTGCTTGCTCTTGAAAGTACTTAGGAAAATCTTTGGAGTTTACACAGAGCTGTGTAAATGGTATTGTTACTAAATTTACTATTTAGTTACTTTTTAATTGTATTTTAGGGGCCTACAGTTGTTACCTTATGTTAACAGGTTAGTCCTGGGTTTAATACATTGTGCATTTCTAGCTATGGTAGTATATGCTGTGCTGTCACCTAATGTCATCAGAAATTCTAGGTTTTAGGTAAAACATACTCTAGATACATGCATATATAAATCTGATGGTAGGAATATATCCCTAACACTTGTATATGACTATGCTTATTCTTTTTAAAAATTAGAACTGTTACTTATGCAAAGATCTAGTATCAGGTAAAACATCAATTTCAGTATAAGCTTTCAAGCAGAAATTTTGTGCCATTTTAGTTTTATTTCATTGGAATTATTCCTTTTTTTGATTAACAGTGTTTATATTGGCTCAGGTCTTGACCTTTCCTCAGCTGAGACTGGCAAAGTTAAGAACGTATGATTTAGCGAGTTAAGATTATTTGTTACATAACTTCACAGAATCACAGAATTAACCAGGCTGGAAAAGACCTTCAAGATCATCAAGTCCAACCTATCATCCAGCACCATCTAGTCAACTAAACCCATGGCACTAAGTGCCTCATCCAGTCTTATTTTAAACACTTCGAGGGAGGGTGACTCCATCACCTCCCTGGGCAGCACATTCCAATGGCAAATCACTCTTTCTGTGAAGAATTTCTTCCTAACATCCATCCTAAACCTCCCCTGGCACAGCTTGAGACTGTGACCTCTCTTTCTGTCACTGGTTGCCTCCCTTCAGGCAGTTGTAGATGGCAATAAGGTCTCCCCTGAGCCTCGTCTAGACTAAACAACCCCAGCTCCCTCAGCTGCTCCTCATAGGGCTTGTGCTCCAGATCCCTCACCCCTCACTTAGAACAGAAGAAGTCTCAGCAGATACTTTCAAATACAGCTGGAACAGAATTACATTGTATGTTAAATGCTTGTTCTATCTTTTACATGTAAATAGCTAATCCTTCTTTATTACAGAACATATGCTTTGCACCACAGATTTTGTGTGTATTAATTTGTTGAGATGCAGTTTACTCACTGGCAGTATCTCAGTTCAGTCAGAAAATATGTCCTTGTGTGACCTTGATCACTGACATTTTCACAGAATCGTAGAGTCATTAAGGTTGGAAAAGACATTTAGGATCATCAAATCCAAGCATAACCCAGCTACCATGACCACTGAACTACATCCTGAAGTGCGACATCTACATGCTTCATCCTTCTTTGATATTCAAAAACATGCAGAAAACTTGAAAATAACTAGCTGAACTGGAGCTATAGTGTTTGGGAAAAGTTCTTTATGAAGTCTATGAAACAAAATTAGTTCAACTTGCATTAAAAGACTGAAGTGTTTCACTCCTTTATGCCTTTGTGTCTCTAAATCCAATTTTTCATAGGTTCTATATGAACATCATTACTATATTGCTCTCAACACTTCAAATGGTGTCAGGGTCTGTGCACAGTGGAATACAGTGGAAGCTAAGGGTACTTTGCAATACAGAAGGAAAAGCCCTTCTTCGAAAGTCCTTGAGGTTGAACCATCCCCCTTTTTTATTGTAATCTCTATGAGGAACTAGGCCATTCTACACTACAGAGTTACTTATTCTGATGAAGTTAAAGTTTGCTTTGTTTTGTTTCTTTCCTCAATCGTTTTTTAATATAATTATTCTCAGTGTCTTTTGAATCTCAGTGTTTCATAGAATAGTTGAGAAAAAAATTGGAAAGGACCTTACACAGTCAAAGTGTTCTTTGGGTTGGAAGGAACCTTTAAAAATCATCTTGTCCAGCCCCTGCCATGGCCAGGGAAAATTTCCACTAAACTAGGTTGCTCAAGGCCCCATCTGATCTGGCCTTGAACAGTTCCATGGAGGTGGCATTCACAACTCTGGGTAACCTCTCCTTGTCCCTTACTACCCTCACCACTAGCTGTATTTTCAAGCAGATCTTATGCCCCTCTGAAAGAGCATCTTTGTAAGGGTAGGTACAGAGGGAACTAAGGGTACAAATCTGAATATTACCTTCAGAAAAAAAAGCTCACTTTCAGTGAAAGGATAACTTCAAAATAAATAAGACACAGATGATACTATATCACCATGAAGCAAATATTCTGCTTAAAATAATAAATTACAATTTTCTGACAAGTTGGAGCATTTTCAGAAGGGCTGTAGGTGACACTTTTTAAAGTGCTGCAACATCTTACTAATTTAAAAAAGCCTGCCTCAGATCGATTGCAACCTTATCAATAGGATAGTCTCATCTCCTAAGCAGGCTGCTGTCACATTGCAATCTAATTGCTTTCAGCTGCAGTTACTCCTTTTAGAAGATTCAACAATTAATAGTGCTTTTAAATGAGCTTTAGGGAAGGTGAAGCAATGTTGATGGTTTCCTTCAAGACAATCCTTTTTACTACTAAATACGTCAATTCCAAGTGTAACTTAATAAACCTTAAAATATATGAACATAAAGTGGTTCTTCAGGAAAAATAGTGTATAGTAAAAAGGATTTTCTATGCAGTAATTAATACCATGAATAATAGTTTAGCTTCAAATAGTTTTCCTAGCTGTAGTTGTTAGGTGTAGTGCAATCCATAAATATGGCTGTTGGCAGTCTTCCTTAGATGGCTGTTTACAGTTTCTTTACAATTTGTCCAAAACGTCGGGATGGATTTCTCCATGGGAGATGCACGTTTCAGTTTAGCTTTTTGAAAGATATTTGTTCAAGCAGTTCAGCAGTTGTGAAGAATTAAATTAGGCTGTTTTGCCCATGTTAACCATTAATAAAATAATTTAATTGAGTAGCTGTCATGACTTTGAAATCACATCAAGTTTGAAGGCAGGGTCATACTGGTGTAATTGCACTCCTTATACAACTTCATCCACATATGGATGAAATATAAATTATGAACTTTAAAAAATATCTATTGCATATATTCAGGTAAAAATTGGATATTGGCAGTACTCAGTCTGTAGCAGGTCTTATGTACCTCCTCACAACTCTTCATGTAAATTGTCTTGAAAGAGGCAGTATTTTCTGGCATACATCTTCAAAGACTCTCAGCTTTTGATGTCAACTGGAAAGTAGCCAACTATTTGCCCAGTGAGGGAAGCCAGAGAAGAAAACCTTTCTTGTGCACCTTGCACTTCTTCATCCAGCATTCTGGATCTAAGCAAGCCTAAAGGATGGACATTTTTATGAATGAGGAAAAAACAGCACAGGAGTTCATAGTGGAGGTCAAGGGAGAAGGCATGCAAACTGAATCTGGGAACACAGGAGGAGAGTAAAATCAAAGCGAAGGAGAGGGATTAGAGCTACAAAGAAGGCAAGAGTTTGAGAGCTAAGGAGAAGAGGGCAGAAAATGTTGGGAGATAAGAATCAGGAGCTGATGAAAGGAACAGGAGACAACATGAGCTAGAAAGTAACAGAAAAGAAGAGGCTGGGGCAAAACAAGTTTATACTCAGTGAAGCATATTCCTCCAGAATCCAGAGATTTTGTTTCATCTTAGTCTCAAGAAGGAGTGTGGTGAGTTGGAAATTCCTCCCAATATTAACCTTACCAGACTAGCTCAGTTGGGAAGTAAATGGAGCTATATTTACAAGCAAAACTACAATCTACAATGGGATGCAGTGAATATATACAAATATACAGTATTTACAATATTTACAGATATTTACAATTAACAAAAACAGCACAAAATCTTCCTGGCCAAAGCCAGGAAAGCTGTGTCTCTGCCTCTCCCCCCACCTCCCTGTTCAAAGAGAAGAAAGAGAGAAAAGAAGCAGAGATTATAGACTTATCCAAGGTCAGTATGGCAGCAGTTGTCTCCCCAGTGAAGGAAGCAAGAAGAGAAATGCAGAAATGCCCTGCTAGGCTGCTGCAACAGAACTGAACATTATTTCGAGAACTAAATCTTAAGGGAGCTATCCCTCCAATGGAATCATTTAGAATAATCATTGTTTTTCCTTTTTACACGCAATAATGATTTATTTACATTCTTACTATTTTCTGCTCAAGATCTGTGAAAAATTTTAAAGGCATAGCCGTAAAACCAGTACAAGGAGAAACAGTTGTATGTTTGAATGAGACCCACTGATGTTAGGTGAGGATTTTGTTGGGTTTTTTTAGTAGTTTTACAAATCTTAAAAAAACTGTATGGACAAAAATTATTTATATGTTGTATTTCAAGTACTTATTAAGACCAAATGCACCATTGAGAAAAATTCTGAATTATTAGTTGCCTGTTAGTTTATGTACATTGCACAAGAGATTTTAAAATCTGTATTAAAAAGCACAATGCTTTATGCCATAAAGCATACTGCTCTTTGTCCTCTCCCTTGAACAGGATGAATTGTGTAGTGACAACATACTGGGATTGCAATGAGCCTGTTGTCTGTAACATGTCTGCTTCTTTTATTGCAAAAGTTGGAGAATATGTAGTGGATTAATTGAAGTGACTGTAGAAGAAAGTTCACTGTCACGCTAAAGCTGCTGAATGCTTTTCCAGATAATATATTTGCTGCATGCCTCTGCCAGAGGGTTCTTGTGTAATGCTGTGTAAGGGATATATCCAGACTTTTTACAGGCCTCTCTGTGTTCCAGTATATCAACATAATATATCTAGGACACATAGGTGAAGTCAGTACACTTGCTTGAGGTGTGGTGAAAACTTCTGTTGTCAGGCGTTTCAACATCGGTATTTGGCCATTTTTGGATTTAATCTGCATCTCAGTTGCCCATGTGTAAAATTGTGATGATAATACAGAATCACAGAATTGTCTAAATGGGAAAAGGCCTTTTAAGATCATTGAATCCAATTGTTAACCTAACACTGTCACATTGACTAACTTCCATTCTGGTGGGCCCTCCCTGGTCAGCCACAACTGCTATAAGTGATGGAAACTAGCTTTGTGAGCACCTGCCAGCTCTCTCAGAACTCTTGCATGGATTCCATCCAGTCCAACAGACTTGTGTATACCTGTGTGTTGCAACAGGTCACCAACCATCTCTTCCTGGATTGTGGGGGGTCATCCTGTTCCCCGTCTCTGTCCTCTAGCTCAAGGGGCTGGATTCCCAGAATAAAACTGGTCCTATTACTAATGCCTGGGGCAAAGAAGGCATTAAGCACCTCATCGTTTTCCTCATCCTTAGTCACCATGTTTCCTTCTGCATCTAATAGAGGATGGAGGCTCTCCCTGCCCCCTCTTTTGCTGTTGATGTATATATATAGAAAGATTTCTTCTTGTCTTTTACAGCAGAAGTCAAAAAACTTTCTAGCTAGGCTTTGGACTTTATAATTTTCTCCCTGTACAGCACCTCAACATCATTGTAGTCATCATGTGTGACTTGCCCTTTGTTGCAAAGGCCATAAATTCTCCTTTTTTTCCCTGATTGCAGATAGAGCTCCCTGTTCAGCCTGGTCTGTATTTGCCACCGGCTTGTCTTACAAAGCACATAGAGACAGCCTTCTCCTGTGCTTTTGGGAATTCATTCTTGACGAGTATCCAGCCTTCCTGGACTCCTCTGCCCTTCAAGACTGTCTCCCAAGGAACTGTGTCAAGCAGGAAGCATTTTGTGATTGCTCTGCCCTAGACAGCCTGTAACCGTGACATCACCCACTAGTCCTTCTCTGTTCATGAAGTGCAGGTCCAGCAGGGTGCTTTCACTGGTGGGTTCACTCACCAGTTGCATAAGGATACACTTGGGGAACATCTGGTTCTGTTCCCTCTCTGCTGTGTTGTACTACCAGCAGATAGCTGGAAAGATGAAGTTGAAGTCTCCCACAAGAACAAGGGTAAGCAATTGTGAGACTTCTCCCAGCTGCTTATAGAGTGTTTCCCCTGCGTCTCTGCTCTGATTGACTGGTCTATAACAGGCTCCTACCATGGTATCAGCCTCGTTTGCCTTCATTCTGATTCTGAGGTAGACCATAATTAAGTTCTAAATTAAGTATGTACGTATCATCGTAAGTAAGTTCTAAACACTTGTAATGGTCCTTAACATACAGGGCCACCCAGCTCCTCTCCTTCCTTGTATATCCCTTCTGAAGAGTGTATAGCCATTGATTGCAGCACTCCCATTTGTTCAACACCCTACCATGTTTCTGTGATAGCTGCTATAGTTATCCTCATGCAGCATGGTTTCCAGCTCCTCCAGTTTATTGCTCATACTACGTGCACTATTCTATATGCCAAATACCAATACCAAAAACTCAGCTGGGCTAATGTTTAAGAAAAGACTGGATGAGGCACTTAGTGCCATGGTTTAGTTGATTAGTTAGGATTGGGTGATCGGTTGAACTTGATGATCTTGGAGGTCTCTTCCAACCTGGTTGATTCTGTGATTCTCAACATGTTTTTGTGAGTGAAAGCGCCAATTTCTACTTGACCATTCTTCAGTGTTTCCAGGGCTTCTAACCCATCAGTAACCCTTTCATCATTGCTGCCCCATGTATCTCAAATCCCTGCCTTCACTGCAACAGTAGAATGAGGGTCCTTGCTAGCACACCATCCTACAGACACTGTCATGCTTCCTCCAGTCTTATCCCTAGCAGACCCAGGTATATCCCCTTCCCCTATCTAGTTCAGAGAGTAGTTATGGACGTACAATCAGATCTTAATTTTTATAAAAAATGAAGCTACAGTAGCAGGCTTACCATATCCCATGGCTGTAAGCATAAAAGGATACTGTGTGCAAAAGTAATGTGTAGTGCGTTTTTAGGTTAGTAAGAAATATTAAATAGATCCTTATTCAGTGGCGAGAAATCTATTCTGCACATTCAGTGTGCTAGGCATTTGTTGGTATCTCGTGCTTAATTATGATTCTGTTATCACCACAGAGAGGCATGGAGGATAAAATTAAACAGCTAATGTCAATACTACTACTTTGCCTAACTATGTGTTTGAATTTACAATGTTTCTTATCATTCTGTGTTTGCTTGCATATTTTCATCTGTTTTTCTTCTGCTACAAATAGAATTTATTCTTTTTTTTTTTTTTTGGCTAATTTCAGCTAAATCTCAGATGTGCTAAATTCTAATACATGTCATTATAACAGTCTTTTGGTTAAAAGAGAGAAACACTAGTAGTTGCCTCACTTAGCAAAACACCCAAAATGCCATGTAAGTTTTTATTCAATGTCCATGGATCCAAATAAAAAACAGTTTCTATGAATGCACTGATTGTTAGAATGAATGCTAATTAGATGTCAGAGCACCTCATGCACAGTCAGAATTTCTTTTACAATTGAGTTCTTTAGTCCTCGATTGTTTTTCCTTCCTATTTTAGTTCTCTTGATATTGTAAAAAATCGGAGGTTGTTGTCTACAGTCCTAGTGTAATGCAACTGAAAACTCAATCAGCAAGAACAGACATGCTTCAGAAACTAGCTTTATTCATACATAAGATGATGAAACTAGGGTTTGGTTTTGGTTTAATTAATGTTATTTTAAAATACTGTGGAATAAATACTGAAAGCCCTATTGTAGTGACAGGCTGTACCACTGCACAAGCTCATGGTTTCATTGTCCACACTGTAATCTATGGCCAGTAGATTCCATCATCATACACATCCATCTGCAGTAGGACTGTGAAGACTGAGTGTGAGTCCACCATCAAGTTGGTACAGTCTCCCACCATGCCTAACAGTACATTTTTTGCCTTGCTAGTACTAAAGCTAGTACTGATGACAAAGTTTTTGTTCCCTGTAGAACATCCAGGACAGATGGCTGGCTTCTGGGGCCATGTACTAGTCTATTTGGCACATAGTATGTTAGTATAGTCTATTTGGCAATGTAGTACCAAAAATAAGGAAACTTGCCAAGTTTGAAGGCGTTTGTTTATTGAAACAGTTAGTTGAATTTGTTACTGTATGTGTAAGACATGCCTTCACTACTTGGGGCAATGCCTACTGTCATGATACTCTTCTCATTCACACTGGGATGCACAAGAGCAGTCATTAATCTACAGTTACTGTGCTATTTATCGTGGCACCATGACTGACTGTAAAATCTATGGCAGCAAACTGGGGGATCCACTTATACAAGGAATTGCTTAAAAGCAGAACAAAAGGTCCTTGCCTTTCAGAGCTTGTACTCCATGTAAAAACCTGGAGACTAGAGGTAAAGAAAATGAAACTGGAAAATTCAAAGAATCAATGAGACAGTCCTGATGAATGTGAAATATGGCAGTCACAGCATTCCAAGTGTAACACTAATGGTTATTTTTGAGAGTATGTGATGCTTAGCATGTTTCTTCTAGCAAAATTTACTAGAGACTGAAGAGTAAGAGAATGTAAGAGAAGTGTGACATTTTAATTACTTGGGTCACATGCAGTTTCTGTAGGCTGGTGTCCGCAAGGGACTTGTATTGATAGGACAAGAAGGAATGGATTGAAGTTTGAGGAGGGCAGATGTTATGAATACACTAGCCAAAAAATGTCTTTTAAAATTTTATTGGGAATAAAGGCAAGCAAAGCAGTGCACTCGGCTGAGAAAAGGGACAAAAACACAGCAACAGCAATAGCTTCAGTTGTGGGCAACATATTCCACATATGAAGACAGTTAAAAGCACAAATCTGAGAATTTCAGCAATACAGCAATTTAAATTGAAAAAAAAGGTGTCGCGATCTGTGGTTTCCCACAAGGGGGATCCTGTAGCAAATTAGTTGGGTACTCACGGCTTGCTCCTTTGTCTGATATCTTCCCAGATGCTGTAACTATAATTCCAGTGGCTCTTGGCTCAGAGAAGGGTAAGGGGCCTCTCTCCTCTCGTGCCCAGTTCACAGGTTGTAGGTTTCCATGGTTCAGAGAAGGCTAAGGGACCTTCCTTTCTCTTGTGTGCTCCATCACCTGGATGTAGGCTTTTTTTTGGCTCAAAGAGGACAAAGGGGCCTCTCTCTTGTGCAGTTTGTCGCTGGGCGGTAGCCTTTCTGTGGCTCTTCTCAGATTCAGTTCTCTTGGGACTTTTCCCTTTTCTGCCTCCAGCACAGGGCTCTCAGAGTTTTGGTTGCCTTGGTCTGGGTGGAAGGCTCAGGTGTATTTGGCCTGCTAGAGCGGGCTCTTCAGCTACAACTCTAGCAGCATTTGGCTGTTACTGCTTTCTGGGTGAGAACAAGGCAAATTGCCTACCATCTTGGCTGGTTTAAATACTGTCCAAAGGCTGGTAACGGAGAGACCTGACAGCTGAACATGTAGAATGGAGCATGTCCTAACATGGCCAGGGGCACACACAGTTCACAGGTGTGTTACGAGGTTAATTATACGTGCTACATGTTTATCTGGAACTGAGAAAGTGTCTAGGTTTGCACATTCCCAGGTGCTTAGTCTATTGTCTTGGTCAGGGCATGTCCTTTCAGGGCAAAACCAAATAAAACAGATGTCTGAACTCATAACATACCAAGTTAATACACTTCCGGAATTTTCTGACTAGTGATAAGTTAATGTATATAAACATGAGTGTGAGAAGTATAACTCAAATTTGTCTTCTGCTGATGACATGAACCAAGGGCACAAGAAGAGAAATAAAATTGATATATCATTGGGTGATATATATTTAATTTCTTTATTTGGTCTTTAATTTTGCAGCTTTCTTGCTATAAGTAGTCTCACTGAAGTACATTATGTTCATTGTGCAAAATGATGCATTTTTGTGCATTGATATAAAGTAACTGCAGTTCCTGTGGTCACTTAAATGTAGAACCTCTACATGTATTAAATTGTGTTTACAATCACAACCTTAATTAGAAATTGATATTTCTTTTTGAAGAGATTGGATAAAATTGTAGAGGGAGACATTATTTACCAAGCAAAGTTACCTTGTCCTTTAATATCCTGAATTTTTATTATTATTTTCACCTTCTGTGAGCAGTAGAAGAAAAGAAAATACACTACCTGTATGTACCTAGCTAACTCTCTGTTTAGGAGGATTGGTATTTTACCCTGGTGTGGTTTAGTTGGATGAACAATGGCATCAATCAACTGAAAATTAACTATTTTTTTTTTAATCCACATTTTGATCAAGACTTTTTAAAAAATAATGCACACTAGTTAACTGAGAAGAAATTTTCTGTTTCTAAATGAGGACTTCAGCTGCAAAACTTCATTGATTAAACATTTTATTTATGTATACTAAATAAACTCAGGATAAACATATTTTCTTTGATCCCTGTAAGAACAAGTAAAAAAAAAAGAAATAGTGACATATGACAGTACCACAATATATCAGAGGTTGGAAGGGACCTCAAGAGATCATCTGGTCCAATCCCCCTGCCAGAGCAGGATCACTTAGGGTAGTCCGCACAGGAATGCATCCAGGTAGGTTTTGAAAGTCTCCAGAGAAGGAGACTCCACCACCCCTCTGGGGAGCCTGTTCCAGTGCTCCGTCATGCTCACTGTAAAGAAGTTTCTCCTCATGTTGACGTGAAATCTTCTGCGTTCAAGTTTGAACCCACTGTTCCTTATCTTACCACTGTAAACCACCAAAAAGAGCCTGGCCCCCTCCACTTGACACCCACCCCTCAGATATTTATAGACATTGATCACATCCCCTCTCAGTCTTCTTAAGACTAAATAGCCCCAGGGATCTCAGTCTCTCTTCATAGGGGAGATGCTCAAGTCCCCTAATCATCCTCGTGGCTCTCCGTTAGATTCTCTTCAGCAGGTCTCTGTCTCTCTTGAACTGTGGAGCCCAAAACTGGACACAGTATTCCAGGTGTGGTCTCACCAGGGCAGAGTAGAGAGGTAGAAGAACTTCCCTAGACCTGCTGGACACACCCTTCTTGATACATCCCAGTATACCATTGGCTCTCTTGGCCACAAGAGCACATTGTTGTTGCATGGAGAACTTGCTGTCCACCAGCACTCCCAAGGTCTTTCTCTGTGGAGCTGCTTTCCAGCAGGGCAACCCCTAACCTTCACTGGTGCCTGTTGTTATTTCTCCCCAGATGTAGGACTTTGCACTTGTCCTTATTGAACTTCAAGAAGTTTGCCTGCACCCAGCTCTCCAGCCTGTCCAGGTCACATTGGATGGCTGCACAGCCTGATGGGGTGTCAGCCAACCCCCCCAGTTTTGTATCATCAGTGAACTTGCTGAGGGTACTCTCAATCCCCTCTTCCAGGTTGTTGATAAAGATGTGGAACAAAACTGGACCCAGTACCGATCCCTGGGGAACACCACTTGCCACAGGCCTCCAAGTTGATTCTGTGCCATTGATGACGACCCTGTGAACTCTGTTGTGGAGCCAGTTTTCAATCCACATCACTGCCCAGCCATCTATGCCATATCTCCTGAGCTTTTCTATGAGGATGTTATGGGAAACAGTATCAAAAGCTTTACTGAAGTCAAGATATATGACATCCTGTGCTCTTCCCTCATCTACCCACTTGGTCATAACTTCATAGATTAGTTAGACAGGATTTCCCCTTGGTAAATCCATCTTGGCTACTCCTGATAACCTTCTTGTCTTCTATGTGGTTAGAGATGACCTCCAAGATGAGCTGGGCCATCATCTTTTCAGGGATGGAGGTGAGGCTGACTGGTCTGTAGTTGCCTGGGTCCTCCTTCTTGCCTTTTTTGAAGACTGGAGTGACATTCGCTTTCTTCCAGTCGTCAGGCACCTCTCCTGTTCTCCATGACTTTTCAAAGATGATGGAGAGAGGTTCATCAACAGTATCAGCCATGTCTCTGTAATTGCAACAAGATCACAACCCTGCAACTGCACCCAGATTTCTAGTTCATCCTGCTTATTCCCCATGCTATTTGCATTGGTATACAGACACTTCAGAGACTTATCAGAGGAGTATCTGTTACCACTGTGGGTGTTGCATAATCCACTATCCCCTACAGCCCCTGGGATAGCAGTGGAGCTGGCACCCTGCCTCACAAAATTGTCCCAGGAATGTCCTCAGTGAGGTTTGTTTTCCCCCCTTCCCCCTTCGAAATCAGTTTAAAGACCGATCAGTCAGCCCTGCCAGTTCTTGTCCCAGGATTCTTTTTCCTCTCAGAGATAAGCAGGTTTTTTCTATAGTCAGCAGGCCTGGAGTCTTATAGAGTAGCCTGTGATCAAAGAACCCAGAAACCTGCCATTGACACCAGTCTTGCAGCCAGACATTAATCTGCTGGATTTTCATGTTTAGTCCATCATTAGGCATAGCTAGTGGAGGGACAGAAGCAAATACTACTTGTGCTTCTGACCTCTTAACCATTCCTCCCAGGGCTCTGAAGTCCTTCTTCATTGATCTCAAACTTCTTTTTGAGATTTCATCTTTGCTTACTTGGAAAACCAACAACGGGTAGTAGTCAGTTGGGTGGATCAGGGTAGGAAATTTTCTTTACTATGCCCTTGAACCTGGCCCAGGTCGGCAACAGACTTCCCTAAAGAGTGGAACAGGTCTGCATATAGGACCCTCAATGGCCTTCGGAAGAGAGTACCCAATGACAAGCACCCAGCATTTCTTCTTGATTGCAGACGTGTTGACAGTAGATTTACTCTCCCCTAGCCTCTCTGAATGACGTAAACTAGATAAGCTTTCATAGCTGCTTCTAGATGGTTCCACTTGCTGAACATTGGTTTTGGTGGAAACAGATTCACTAAGAACAACTATTATACAGGGGCACCTGAGGAGGTTGAGTGGCTTTTGGCGTGCCACACCTGGCACACTTAGGAGGAATTTGTCTCCATTGCTCTCCAGCTTCTGAGTCATTCTGTTTGGGAAGCTAGTAAGAGAGTAGGGAGCGTTTAGTGTCCTGACTACTACATGGTTGATGGGACTGTTGGTAGGATGGCAGAGTCTAACTCCACCAGTCTAGCTTCCTCTCACACTCCCTAATAGTCCACAGCCTTTCAACTTCCTCCTTTAGCTCAGCCACTAGACAAAGTCACCCACTTGCTCACATAATACTGAAACAGCTCAAAAAATGTAATTGTTGATCAGTAAAGGTACACCATACTCCAAAAATTTTATTACAAACGGCAATGGCAAAGAACTTGTGACTAAACTCGCTGGACAATTTTAATTCTTTAAAAAAAAAAATCAAACCCAGCAAGAAAAAGAAGTATTTAGAAAGTACTTGCAAAGTTAATACCTTATCATTCTGTTTTCCTTATGAACATTAACACTCAGTTCTAATTACACTTTATGAGACATGTCGAGAACTAAACAAGACATGAAAAAGACCATAAGCTTATTTTACTTTTCCACAAGGGCATTCTTTTTTTTGTCAGTAATGTGGAGGTTTGTCTGCAGTCGGTTTTCAAGATGAGGGCTTGGATCTTAGAGGTTCAGATATAGCTCATCTCCATGTAATCTGTTGCCTCAGACCTACAGGAATATGGTAAGTTGATGCTCCCTATTATTAGTACCCTAGCAAATGTATTTTTCTATTCCCGTTATTTGTCTTGAGTCTCCAGGAAAATCCAGAACTATATAGATAGGGTAGGGTAAAAAGGTTGTGAGTGGTATTGATTCTAGCTTTCTCTTCATCAGTCTGTGTGTGAGGCTTGCATGGACTCCCTAATGAAAATGTCAGTCTACTCTTCAAGAGTCCTGAGTAGTGTAAGCAAAGAGATGTAAAGGGGAAGAGAGAATGGATAGAGAGGACAATTCTCTCCAAGGCTGGTCCTGGAGACTACAGTTGTACAGTTTACCTGCCTGGAGGTATTTCAAGTAAACAGCAAGAACAACTGTAAAAATACAAGGAAGCCTTTAAATTATGTAGGTTTAAAAGTGAAACATATGCCTATTTCCTAGAAGATATGTTACTAGTAATGTATCATATGGATGTCTGTATGGAAAGGGTTGAACTGCTGATGTTGTAGAGATTAATAAATCACTACTAAGGAGATACAAGTACATGTTTTAAGTCACTTTCTGAGCATCAATGATGGTAGTAGAAGTTTTTCTTTTTTTTTTTTTTTAATCTGTAGGGTAGATAGAACAATTATTTGTAAAGACACAGATTATAAAATTGTGAAATACAGCTATAGAGTATTGGGACAGACTCATAAGCTGAATCTAATTCAGCTTGCTGTATTTCCGCTAACAGTGTGTTTCCTGTCCTCTACATCCAAAAAAATAAATGTTTGTATTCATTGAAAGTGTTTCATGCTGTAGTTACTCAGTTACACTCCACAGTTGTGTTTCTTAAGCCAGAGGTGAAGTTACTTCATTTCTGCTGTCCTTTCGCTGAGAGGGATTAAGTGGGGCATTTGCATGCTGCCATTTTTGTGCCTGGCAAACAACAAATCTTCTCATGTAGTGTTTTTTGCTCTGCTGTATTTATTTTCTTACTTGTTCTGAATGTACTTGACTTTGCTGCTGCATCTGGAGCAGAAGTTTTTCTGTACATGGTCTTGAGTGATTCGGCGAAAATATCCAGACAGCATTTGAGTTAACAATTTTGAATACTAAAACTCGTATTGTTATATATTAGATCCATTATGGTAGGTGCTTCAGAAACACAAGGTAATTGGGTACAACATGTATCTTGCTTATGCCTAGGATGCATATTCTCTGACCTGGACATTTGGCTGTGTGATCACTTTGCATCTGGGCTGATCGAGAAGTTACATTTCTGCCAAGTTTAATTTTTGGTAAGGAAGCATGTTTTGTGATCGTGGCAAAATCAAGACTGCTGGCAGAACTTTCTGGTACTCATAAGGATCTGTACTAGAGTTTTTCTTAACCTTGTTAAAGTTTCTGGTAGTGGAAATCATCTTACAGTAAAACTATCTTGGGAAGAAACATTCATAGGATTTTTCTTGAAGGTGTGCTTGAACGTATTTTCTCAGGTCAGGCTAATAAAAAGTAATAATATTCCCATCTGATTATGTTAAAGTCTGTGCCCAGTGCAGAATGCGTAAGTTCCAAACGTTATGTAGTGCATGGTTTGGTTTTTTTTAACCTGTGTAAATGGGCTATATATTCATCTGAAATGCATATCTTCAGCAACCTTCTAGACAATACTTACTTGTAGTAGTTAAAGAAAACAAACCTACTGCTCTGTCGTGCTAGCAAAACACTAGTCATGCAATGCTTGCTTTTAGTGCTAGTCTTGCAGTTGTTCATACAAATCCTACACCAAGATGAGTGACAACCTAATATATAGAAGTATGTATTATAGAGAAAAAAAATTATGTACTAAAACAGGATAAAAATAGACTAAACAGGTTTTGAGTTTGAAGTAATTAAAACTCTCTAAATTACAATAATGTAAGGTACAGGGTGAAAAATAATTCCATATAAGAATCTTAAGGAGTTCTAAGTAAGCACATTTGCTCTTTTTATAAAATCTCCATCTAAGATGAAACTGAAAAAT
The DNA here is from genome assembly GCF_027791375.1 of Indicator indicator. Taxonomy (NCBI): domain Eukaryota; kingdom Metazoa; phylum Chordata; class Aves; order Piciformes; family Indicatoridae; genus Indicator; species Indicator indicator. The sequence goes on from NC_072053.1 coordinate 75,775,358, forward strand.
GCAAACTTTTTATCACACATGGGTTCATATGCATCACTGTATTGTATTTTAATAATGTGCAATTTTTAAACCAATTATAAAAATGATACCTTGAAAGCATGTCATGACTATGTCATGACTATTCCCTATCTTTCTTAGGACTATATACAAATAGCAGCAATTTCTTAGAATATATGGAAGTAACTGTTTAAATTGTTAAAGTACACCTTCCGTTTTTAGTCAGATAGCTTGGAATTTGTCTCACCTTGTGTTAGCCATTAGTCTAAGCTCTCTGTACCTCTTAAGCTGGTGAGGAGCAAGACTTGTATTGGCAGGATGGTTCATCTGTTACAGGCATCTCCAGAAGTTCTCCTCCACTGAGCTGAATACAGAGCTTAGTTAGACAAGCAGCAGTAATTAGATTTAACTCTTTCCATGGCTAAAGTAAGATGAGATTAAACCATCCTTAACTTTCATTTTAAATGTTACATAAATGTTGCTGTACTTTTAAAGAGAGAATACAGCTTTATGCTGGCAAACAAACTATAAAATGTTAGTGTGAAAAGCACCTGGTGATGTCATAAGCAAATAATAGTCCTGTCTTTTATACTTAGTATTAGCAGTACTATTTAACATTAACTTTGACCATGCAGTTAGTTGCCTGAAGATTTGAAAACAGCTTACCAAAGAGTACTGGAATTAGCAAAGGATAAAAGGACAATGACAGAAAATACAAAATGACTTGATGAAAAATCACTTAAAGCACCCAGCCTTTTTTTATTAATCACTTCTTTAAATTGTTGCAGATGTATTTTTCTGTATCCTAGTAAATTAAAAACTCAACATGTACTGTGGCATTTTTTACAGACCACTTTTAAAGCACTAAACTTCAGTAACTCAGAGTTTTCTTTCAGAAATTTTCACTACGGATTTTTGTTTCATCCTCCTGAAAACTGAGAGACAATATGCTATCCAGTTCACCTAAGAAATACTTCTGGTTTAATCTTATGCAATCACTAACTTAGTTGTGCATTTCTGTGGGATAATGTCTTTGTACAAAAGATAAGTTTGGATGCTAACTGTTAGACCAGCGATTACTAAGCAAGTTGTAATGGTGATGATGACAAGTGTTGAGGTGCATATCCTACCCATAACATCTGTAACAATATACATATATTTATATATTTTACTATTTAATATTTTGGTCAGTGATATCTTCAAACACTACTGTAACTTATTTGCAAAGTATATTTACAGGTTCTATTATTCAGTTGAATAACATGAAGAGAGTTAAATGATTTAAGCACAGATCAAAGAATTTCCAATACAGCAATTCAAATTGCAAATAAAGCTGCTGCAATCTGCAGTTTCCCACAAATGGGATTCTGTAGCAGATTAGGCAGGTACACACAACTTGCTCTTCTCTCCAGTATCTTCTAAGTGCCAGGTTCTACACATTGTCCACAACAACCCCATGCAGCACTACAGGCTGGGACAGAGTGGCCAGAGAGAAGCCAGGCAGAAAGGGACCAGGGGGTACTGGTTGACAGTAGGCTGAACAGTGGGCCAGCTGTGTGCCCAGGTGGCCAAGAAGGCCAGTGGCATCCTAGCCTGTATCAGGAACAGTGTGGACAGCAGGAGCAGAGAAGTCATTCTGCCCCTGTACTCAGCACTGGTTAGGCCACACATTGAGTACTATGTCCAGTTCTGGGCCCCTCAGTTTAAGAAATATGTTGAGTTGCTCAGTTATGTCCAGAGAAGGGCAATAAAGCTGGTGAGGGGTCTGGAGCACAAGCCCTGTGAGGAGTGGCTGAGGAGGCTGGTGGTGTTTAGCCTGGAGAAGAGGAGGCTCAGGGGAGACCTTATTGCCATGTACAACTACTTGAAGGAAGGTTGTAGCCAGGTGGCGGTTGGTCTCTTCTCCCAGGCAACCAGTGACAGCATGAGAGGACGCAGTCTCAAGCTGTGCCAGGGGAGGTTTAGGATGGATGTTAGGAAGAAATTCTTCACAGAAAGAGTGATTTGCCATTGGGATGGGCTGCCCAGAGAGGTGGTGGGGTCACCCTCCCTGGAAGTGTTTGAAATAAGACTGGATGAAGGCACTTAGTGCCATGGTTTAGTTGATTAGACGGTGTTGGATGATAGGTTGGACTTGATCTCAAAGGTGTTTTCCAACATGGTGAATTCTGTGATTCTGTGGTTCCCAGATGCTGTGGAGTGGCTCTTGGCTCAGAGAGGGCTAGGGGCCCTCTCTCTCTCGTGTGCTCCATCGCCTTTCCATGGCTCTTCTGGGATTTAGTTCTCTTGGAGCTTTTCCTGTTTCTGCCTTGGCCAAGGTGCAAGGCCTGGGTGTAGTTGGCCTGATAGGGCAGGCCCTTCATCTGCAACTTCAAAAGCATTTGGCTTTTGTCTCTTTTGTGGTAAGAACAAGGCAAAGGCCTACCTTCTCGTCTGGTTTAAATACTGTTGCAAGACAATTAATGCCCTTTGGTAGAAAAAAACCCTGATAACTGAATCTTTAAGATGGGGCATATCCAAACATGGCCAGGGGCACACGTAGTTCACAAGTGTGTTACAATGGTAATTACACATGCTACATGTTTATCTGGACCCCAGGAAGTGTCCAGGTTTGCACATTTGCAGCTGCTTAACCCATTGTCTGGGTTAGGGCATGTTTTGGTGTTTGACCCTTCAGGACAACATCTTAGCTTATTCTAGGATTGGGTGAGAATGGCAAAAAGGCTTTAAACAGCTTTTTACCTAGAACCATGCAATTGCACTGAGAGTGCCAGTAAATTTCAGGAAAAAGAGATGAATAACTCTAAATTCAAAAAATGAAAGGTGGAATGTAGTCTGGTGGACAGAGAACATAAGCATACAATTATGTCATACAACTATGCCATACAACAATGCCAGCTGTAGTGAGTTAATGTCTGCTTTGTGGTCAATGATAATGAAAGCCTGCCTACTGTAGCTACCTTCTGTATTCTAGTAGTTGTATATTCTTTTAGGGTTCATAAATTTAAAAATTAATGTGATTTGGTGCAGATGCTTTAGTGCCTGTAGCTGCACTGATTCTGTTCACATAGCAATCAGGTGGAATAGATGTGTTTATGAGAAATTGGGGTACTATGTTGTCACAGGCAGAGTAAGATAGGGTGTCACTTCAGGACTGCACACGCCTGCTGGTGAGCTGGTATGAAAGTTTTGAGTACATAGTTGAGCTTAGGATAGCTTTGTGATGTCTTTAACTCACATTTAAGATTCTTTGGCAGCTCTACTCAGGACAGTTTTATTTTAGAGGGAGGGAACTATTCATCTTTTTGTAACTAATAGGTGGAGAATCTCTGCTGGCTGACCTTATAACTTTTCTGTGTTTCAATCGTGATGATGTGCACAAAATAACAAATAATTACTCACTTCACTAACTTGTCCAGAAGCAAAATTCTACTTTTAGAATTATTTCATCAATAGAAGTTACTAAAAAAAAAAAAAAAACAACTAATTTCTTTATGTTATCTGTTATTGTGGACTTAACCAATAGCAGTATAATTTGAAATCCTTGATCTTGTTAAATAAAATTCTGAAAGTCAGCCTAAAAAAACTGAATGTTGGAATTCATGTTGGAAATCTTTCAACACTTCCACTTTCTGTTCCAGTATGAATTTTTATAGAATGATCTGGGAACTTGGGTCTAAACCCTTTATGTCCTTCCATGTCCAAAAAAAAACCCTCCATATATCTGTTGATAGATTATATAAACATAATTCCTTCATGAGTGGTATTATCTAAATGTTACTGTACACCTTGTCAGCACCTTGTGTGCTTAAGTCATACTCTTTGGATTTGACAGAAAAAAAAAGTTAAAATAGAAATATAATTTGTTTTATGAGAAGTGCTGTGGGTGATAGTTTGGGAAACTTGATCATCTTTGTAATCCAAAAGTAGGACAGTAAACAGGGAAAAATGTACTTATTCTTTTTATCTTCTGCCTCATCAGATTCAATTAACAAAAATCTATCTGTATATTTCGCAGCAAAGTGAAATAATTTTGGTCTTTCAAGTCAGAGACTTAACTGCTTTTATTTTATATGCGAGAAAAATATCTTGGAAGGTGCATGCAGTGATATTTAAAAATCACTGAAAATTCCGAAGACTGCATAATGAAACTTCACATTTGTTATGCTTTTTTCAAAAAAAAAAACAACAAAACAAAACAGAGGCAGTGATCCTTTTGTCTATTAGTCCAAGCTAATGGTTCTTATCCTTCAAAATACCCATTAGACTCCACTATTTTTAGGGATAAACCCCATGGTTTAATTTACATCAAGTAGAATGCTAGAGCCTGCACAGCTGAAAGACACTGAAGACCCTATTCAAGGGGATTAGAATTTGGCTTTTTTTTTTCTCATTTTGTGAACTACAGTCTGCAGAAGTGAAAAATAAAAAAGGCATACAATTTTCTTTTATCATCATAAACTTAAGTTTCTTGCTAACCTTTGAAAAAGTGCATTTTTTTTCCTGTGGTAAAAAATTTTTATTTTTGTAGATTTCAAAATAGATTAGCAATACTGTTATACTGTAAGACTTATGCCAAACTATTACCTTCTCTCAAGTGTCTGTTATTGTAATTAATTTTCCATTCTGTAACTGTTCTTAGTGGACTCTGGATACTTTGTGATACATGATTGGACTAAATAATCTTAAAGGTCTTTTCCAGCCTTAGTGATTCTATGATTCTATGCTGAAATAGACTTGGAAATGTGCCAGTGACATTTTCAGCTGCATATGTATTCACAGCCTTGGATTCATCCAGTTTAATCCCAGACATGGGGTTAGCATCTGATTCTTAATTTTTAATGTAGATTTCTGCAGGTTTTTGTGAGGGTGTAGTAAAAAAATGAGAATGTGGCATGGTTTGGCATAATAGTCACAGTTATTTTCCCAGATAGTTATACTGTCCTCTACCAAATACTCATTTTACATGTATGAATGTTTCCATATAGCTCAGGGAGTGCTTTCAATGTGTGCCTGTGTTACATGTAATTGCACTAAACTGTAGCTTCAGTATCTTCTTGTTTACTACATAGTCTTACAGCGAATTTGATGGTAGACCATTTAGCTACGCATCGGCTTGAAACTGGTAATGCTGCTGGTAATTCATGTGTTGTTTTAGGAACAACTACCAGGACATAAAGTATTTTAGATACAGTTATGAGTGAGAAAATGTTTTGATGTACAAAGCCTCCCCACAAAACAGAATAAAAAGACCACTTGCTTGGGTACAAAGTACCACAGCTGGTTATTGTGTCTTTTCAGCCATCAGAGTGCTCAGTATTAGCCGTCAGGTTTCTTTTTACTATTGATATCAGAATCATTTGAGGGACCATATATAGAGAGACAGAAGATGAAAGATTTTTTCTTTCATTGCAGATATTTTTTGTCCTCCATTAAATGACCCGTGGAACCATAAAAGACTATATTTGGCAAAGCAAGTTTCGGATAGTATTTCCTTTATATCTAAAGATACTCTATGAAGAAATCAGTTTGAAACAAATGCTTTAAAGAAGCATCTATATGCTGTTTGAATAATTGATGTAATTATAAGTAGGTATGCATCTAACTGAAATGTGAAAGTGCTCATTTTAGAACTAGGAAAGGACTAACTTCTATTATCTTTGCAATAAGTGATTCTGTATCAGCAGTAAGCTTGTTAAAGAAAAGAAGCCGTTTTTCTGAAAGCATGGATTGTGCATCCAGCTGCTGTCAACTTGTTTTAATGCCACTGATCAAAAACCTGCAATCGTTTTAAGGTTTCTGACCTGAGTTCATTTTTAAAAATTAACATTTACTGAAGAGATAAAATTGATCTGTTTTTAAAGACAGTGCCTTTGTCTATAGGTAGAATTCAATTTTATTGTTATTGTTTAGAAATCTTTACTGAAAATTCAATCAACTTCCTGCTTGCTAAATCAAATCATAAACCAAAACTGTCTTACATAAATACAACACATAAAAAGTTTTAGAGTCATGAGTGGAACGGATTGCCACTGTATGCTCACTTCACTGCAAAGCCAGTCAAAGGATTTATTTTAATTTCCTTTTCTAATCTTGGTAAAAGCTGTTCCTGAGAGTTTGGGCATGCATGATAGGCATCCTATTTTCCCATTATTTGTCTCTACATGCTTCTTTACTTCATGAGACTTTATGATACAACCAGGTTTCCTACACCAGTGGGCAAAGAGAAACAATATTTTCTCACACTTACTATTATTTAGAATCTCTTTTGTTATGGATGAGAGCATGTCCAAAGACTGCTTTTCCCAGGGCAATACTAATTTTTTAAATAGCCTCTGCAGGCAACCGGAACTTCAGATTTATGAGAGTGACACATGAAGCCCTGAAATACTTTTTTCTGCACTTAACTGTCAAAGAAGGTCAGGGAAAAAAAAACCTAGGTGGGAAAAGTGTAATTCATGCTATTGCGTGGGAAGAGTGGTAGCACTTGCAGAACAATTGCTCTGCTTTGAATTAAAAAAAAGGGCTTTATTATTCCTCTTTCTAGCACTCTACATGAAAACTTAGAGTGGTTATGTATTGGTTTGAAAGATACAGAAACTGTTAAACATTAAAGGCAATGAACAGTGCATAATAATGGTCTATAATTGTCAATTAAACTTGATTTTCTGTTTGCGTTGCATATGGAGAAGACGGCATGTTGAAAGACTAAACAAACTAGGAGTAAAATACCAGGAGATCCATGCTTTGTTTCCTGTTCCTGTCAGAAATAACAATCTGCTTTCTTCTGTTTTCCTGTCTGACAAAAACACATTTTATGAAGGGGCTTTGATATAGTGTATTCTACCTATGATACCAGTGCTAGAAACAAACCTTTATTCAAGCACATTTTATTCTAATTCCATATTTACATAGGAATAATCCTTCAAGACCTTTACTGAAACTGAAAATTCATGTTGGTACATCATCAGTAAGTGTTCCTCATATAGATGTGTTCGAATGCTTTATCAGTGCAGCACAGTACATCAACTGCAGAGTTCTATGAGTTGCCATAGTGTAAGCACAGAATTTAGATCTGCATTTGTTGCTACACTTGCCTCTATTTCTTGTAAGGAAATTGATACAGTGAAAAAATGGGCTGGAAACAGGAAAGCAGTGTTGCTATGTGATTAGCTGTGTTCATGAACTTTATATTCTTAAAAGTACTCAGATTTTTTATATTATGTAATTAAAAGTGAAAACCAGAAGCCATATAAAGACCCATGATTCCCAGTTATATGGATGACATTTTAGATGCACTGCATAAGTTGTAGGAAGATAGTTATGTAAACTCCTTAGCAATTACGTTTTTGAAAAAGGGTCAAAACTCATAGACTACATGAAATTTTGAAGAAGGTGATTCTTTGATAGTGGGGACAATTAACTTCAAAACTGTATTTGTTATTTCTCTTTATTTTTTTTTATCTTTTCTGTTTTATAGCTAGTACCTACTGATGTAACAAAATATTCAGTTAAAATGAAATTATTTCTCAAATGGAAAGATAGTTTTTAAATTGTGTAAAATAACATTTCAGTTTGTCCTTTTAGGAGGGAAAAAATAATTAATGAATACCAAAAATTAATCAAATGGGAGTTTTTTTTTATTCTTCCCAGAACAGACTTCTAAAATCTCTCTGGACAAAATAAAGAGAACCTTACCATATTGTTTTGAAAAAAATCTGTGTCAACTTTATAGCTGACTATTGAAGAGCTATTGACCCAGAACACAGAACTATTTTTGTAAAGTGATATTCAGAACTCCACACAACAGTTCCTCAGTTGAGGAAAAAGCCTATAATCAAAACCTGTGCACATACACAATAGGGAAATCATCTTCATCATGATTCTTTGACATCTTCTTGCTTTTGAGTAGATATAAATAAAAGTGTGTGTATCAGCTTCTCAGTAGTTACCCTGCAATCAACTGGCCTAAAGAGACATTTCACAAGTTATATTTTTCATCATTTTTTCATTGAACATTCCATTTGGTCTTTTTCTTTCCCTCTATTTCTGTCTCTGCCAATGTATATTCATAAAATATGAAGGATGAAAGAGAATAAAAGATGATTTAAAAAGAGACAAGTCAACAAAATGACCTATTAAAACCTATTACTAATGCTTTTATTTGACTATAATCCTCAAATTTGCAACTAGTCAGATAAAAAAAAATTAATAAAAGAAGGCTATATTATTTAATTAGATCATTATTTTTCGAATTTGTGGAAGCTATTTCATAAAGAACATACCTATTCCTCCAAAATCTTGTTTAAATAACATAATATGATTTAATTTACATTTATTTTACATTTAGATTTTAATTCTCCAGTAAGGAGAACTTCTGTTTCAGCATTTTTCTGAATAATACAGTATATAGGAATGATTTATCATCTGACATATAGTCAGAAAAATAATGCTACTTAGGAAAAAATCAAGATAACTTAATTCTTAATATGTTTTAAAATAAATTCTATTGCCTACCATTTCAGTTATGGAGATGCTAAAACTATTTTTCATTTTTAAATGCAATGTCACCTCTAAGATTATGGTTTTGTACATAGGAAGATCTTGAAAAATTAGAATCATGATGAAAAGCAGTGGATTTCAGGAAGAAATCAGCAAAATGAGAACTGTCTTTTTAATAGGCTTCATTCCAAATTGTTTTTAAATGAGCCACTATTTTTCATAAATATTTTCTATTGGCTTCACTTCAAGTCAGCTGCTTCCTGCTTTTGATTCACCTGACTAAACAGGTTTCCATGTGGTCTAGTCAACATGTGACCTATCAGTCTAATGCAGGGTGCAGAAAATCTTTTTACCTTTGTTTTTACTGACTTTTGGAAGTCACTTCAATGAATTGATGTGGGTGGTACCTATATACCTGATGCATTGATATACCTGGCCAAGTGGTAAAACATTTCTTCCAAGTTCTGGTATCTGACTGTTTACAGTACCCTGAAAGCTGGATCATCTTTTCCAGGAAACCTAAAAAGTTTTTTCAAATTTTATTTTTCTACAACTTTTTGGTTGGTTGGTTGGTTGGTTGGATTTCCTTCCCAGTTTCATTATTTATTTGTTGACAATTCCCTGGAATGTTTTTGTCCAAACTTTCACATTTTGCTGGCTTGGAAATCTGCGTTGATAGGATACACAGATTGAGGAGATTATGAGCAGAGTGAGGAGTCTTTTAATGGCAGTAGTTGCTCAGGAAAGAAATACTGATTTATATGTATTCTACTTGTCAGTAATGAGCAATACTCTACAATCTGTCATGAGTAAACCTTCCTGACAATAGTTTAGAGAAATATAGTATTTAATGGTCCAGGTCCTTGGTGGTTAAAATCAGGATAGTACCTTTGGAGTGAATGAAACTTCAGACTGTAACAGGTTAGGTCTGTCAGAATGACTAATAGTGCCTATTATAGTGTACTTGTGCTGCTGTACTAAGATACTGTTTTCAGTGTGTATGGAAAATGGACTGTAGATGTGACTGCGAACAAAAATGTTTAAAAGCTATGAAAAATTTCTCATGATTTGCTTGAAGCAAGCTTCTTTGTGACTACCAGCCTGCAGTGTTGAAAGTAACAATTATTACTTATGATTTTGTGGAGTACTTCTTAGGTTGCTTCTTTTTCTTTGGCAATAACCTTCACTTGTTGCTGAAGAATAATGCAGCTGAAGCCATTCTCTGACTACATAGAGTTTCTTTTGGAAATTTTCATGTGAAATATCAGTGCTAGGAGACTTGTCATTTTTGACTCACAAAGATAATGCGTAGGACAGAAATGCTTTACACAAATTCAAAATATTTACATACTAGAATTCTATTATGAGTTCTTGAATCCTGGGGGAACATTAATACTGAACTCTTACCAGTTCCACCTGCTTATTTGGCCATATAACTGGTGTGGCTAGTGTGGGCCTTCAATAGAACAGAAACAGCTACTGTTATCTTAGTAAAGCTACTTGAAGGGAACAACATTCTGTGAAAGTATCTGTGAAAATGTCTTAAAGGATCCTTATTGTGCTTACTGAACACTACTAAGCATTGATTGGTTTAAAAATAAATAAATAAAATGGTATTTTACATTTACATTTACTAAATCCAAATAAAGGAGACAAGTCTTGGTTTACATTAGGAAACATCATCTCATTGAGGTGAAAGGATACAAAATCATACTAAATTGTTTTTCCAGAGCTATTTTTCCTCTAGTGCTTGGTCTTCCTAGTTCAGGGACAAATATATATTAAAAAAAATATGTTAAAAAACATATTAAGGCAAATGTAGTTATCTGTACTCACGGGTATATTTGTATCCTAGCATTGTGGTTAATCCACCCTTGCTAGAGTATGTGTGAATTTTTTTCTGAGCGTAGACTCACTTCTAGAGTTTAAATAGAATCAGATGGATTTATTAGTCTATGTAGTTTACAGTCCCTGTAGAAATAGAGCTTGTGAATGGGTGCAGAGATGAAGTTGTCCTTGTATCTGAAATTTCATAATCTATTAATAGTGAATGTATATTGCAGAGAAACAAACATTGTCCAACTACTTAATAAAAATGCAGGCAAGTGGGAAATTATGTGAAACCTATGCTTGGGCCCAGTGGAACTGCAAGCATCTTTTTGAGTTTTCACAGAAGGAACTTGTACGGTTTCTCGTGGCTGTCCAGCAATTTCCCTGGCTTTAGAGTTACAACAAAATCTTCTAGCACTGACAGACTGTGCTTTGGAGACCTCTTAAATATTTAGCCACAGTGAACACTAAATATGCCTCAGCAACAGGTTTATTACATTTGAGGTACTTTCTTAAGTTATATGTGTGGTATTGACCTGAATGGGTGAGCAATTCATTTGATTTAGAGAAGGTTATTATATGCATTTAATTTATGAAATCTGTCTCTAAGTCTTGCAATGTAGGATACCCATTCTTTTAAGAAATTGTTTCTTTTAACAGCACTCCTTAAAAACATTTTGCCTACATGACTATGTTTTATAAAATTGAGCCACAAACCCATTAACATAAGGCTTAAATAGCTGGGGGTTTTTACTCCAAATAGTGTCTTACATTTCTTAGGTATATAGAATAAACAACAGGTAACAGACATAAATCTCTGTGTGTTTTTCACTGATGTCCAAGGATTGGTTAACATAATAAAGTAACTTTTCTGCAATTAATACAGTCCCTTCTTTAAGGTCTTCCAGTGTTTTCCTTTTTTCAGTGGGGAAGAGACTTGTATGTTTGTTTAGAATAGAATCCAAACAATTACAGTCAAGTTTGGATTTTACTTGGAGGCAAAAGAACAAATTTCTTTAGAATTCAGAGGTATAATAAGAACAGATGTTAGAGACGGCTGCCTACACACCTGTCATGTTTTACTATCTTAAAAGTCATCTTTTTTTTTTTTTAATTAATTGTATTTGCTGGTAAAGCATTCCTTATATAAATTCTTTTCAGTTGTTCTCTACTTTGAAATTATTAACTACAAGTAAAAATACAGGAATTATTTTGGCAAGGAGATTTCCATCTTTATTTCCAGGCAATACTCGATTGCTGACTTGAGAGCATACTAAGGCAATGTGTGCTTCATAAAACTATGTCTGAAACCTATAATATTTTGGCTAGAATAGTATATTGCAGCCTCCTGCATCAGTGGATTCTCTGCAGAATTTTTTGGTTTATACTCCAGAGCATGATCTATTTTCTAACTGCGTTCAAGATGTTGACTTTACTGAAAGTCTTTGTATGATCTTGTTCCAGATAATTTCTCTAGGCATGTTCTGGCCTATAGATTAAATTTAGTTCAATAGCTAACTTCCACTAGAACAGACAAAGATACTATAGTATCTCATTGTGAAAGACTGATGATATCATTCAGTGGTTCAGGATTTTGGACTTTGATCTCCCAAGGAACCATAGAGTGTCTGTCTTTGTAAGTGTAGTGTTCACAATTCACTTTTCTTTTGAGTCTTTTCAAGGAAGGAGTGGGTGTCTATAGAAGACTTGAGGGGAGGGAGTGTTTCTTTTAAATTTTTAGAAATTTTGAGCCAAATGATGAAGAAAACGATTCTTTGAATGTATTGTTAATCTTTTGAAGATGTCCATGCAAATTTGATGCTACATTTATATGTGTGTACACTTAATAGATGAATGCTTTTGTTTTAAATTAAGCATCTTTGATATGTATAGTCTGGTTTATTTGCTCCTTTAAATGTGACAGTAAAATTGTTAACAAAGTCTTCCAGGCCTCTGATACGTTTATACAAAATATACCTACATCGAATGTCATAATAGTGCTGTTAAGACTTCTTTAATTTTTGGATCTCTAAAACTTTTTTTTTGGAAATACGGAAGTTTTGCAAATACATAGATGACAGTATGTCATATTTGAGCCTTCATGGAGCCTTCAAAAATATTGCAGATTCCTACAGTCCACATGTATCACTGCTTGAAAACTGCATAATAACAACAAAAAGGTAATCTACAGTATTTCTCTCCTAACCAAATCATGCAGTCATAAATTGGATGGTATCACAGAAATATGGATACTTTTTATTGCATTTGAAAAATGAAGACAACTTTCCGTTATAAGCATAATTTTTGTTTTGGTGAGAGTTTTACAGTGTAATTCTATTTAAAAATATAATTGTCTTGGCTGTACTGTTTTCTGTTTGTTATGCTGTCACCTCCAGCTTTTAGGAATACGAAAGGAATTAGTACCTGGTATAATTCAGACTTCTGCTTCTCCTTCACTGAGTTTAAAATTTATGCAAAGATATAACTTGATATACAACAAAATACACTTGAACATGATCAAAGTCATTAAACAACAGTCTGCTGCTTACTATACTATTTATCAACACTTATGGGGAATGTATGTTAATGACATGACTTATCCCCTTTCAATTCATCTACTATTATTATAATTTATGTAATTTTTACCAAGAAAACAGTATTGTTAGTTTTTTTGGGGTATGGATATGAGGAAAGGTTTTCAGTAAAGAAATATAAATTATATTCATGATATGTGATAATGTCATTCTTTAAGAAATGCACTCCATTGTGAAGAAAAAGAGTAGATGTCTGAGCTGGAGCTTTCTACAGTGAAACGGTTATGTGAAAGTTATGTGTCTTCTTCAAGTTTACAAGACTGAAGAATTCTTGCAGTTTGGGGATTTTTTTTTTTTTTTTTTTGAATCTTCAGTCCTCTTAGAGGCTGTAGCCTGGAAGATAGAAAAGGAAAAAACTTTTTCATCTCCAAACTTCCAGCTAGCTTTAATCATTTCTCTCTCTGTCTTTTATTTTTTAAAATTTTATATTTTGTCATAGATCTGTCATTCTTTGAATAGCAACAGGCCAAAAGCAAGGGATAAAAAAAAAAGAAACAACAAAAAAACCCCAAAACATCTTTCTTCTGCTTACTTCAGTTAGGTGGCAAAAAAGATTAGTTGGTAAATGAAGATCATCAACTATAATGGAGTTCATGTCTCCTACCACTAGTGAAAGTATTAACTGCTGTACACGCATGATTTTTTTTTTATCCCTCCAAGATAAGGCTTATTCTAGTGAAGCAAAATCAGCTTCCGGAATTTTTAATGTAGCTGTGTTGCAGAGTGCAGTGACAGCATATCATGGCTTCTGTTCTTTTCTGTTTGGGTATTCTTTTCTGTTTAATTCTATCTTGAATTTTACTGTTCACTTTACAGACAAAGCACTTAGTTTTCATAATTATTTAATACATCAGTAGTTAAAATGTTCTTGTGTACAACTCTGAGCAATGAAAAGGCTGGGGAAAAAAAGTAACAGACAGAACTGACAGAAAAAACTTCAAATGTGTGCCATCAGAAGGCTGGAAGAAGTCTATCCCATGCAGACTTGCCAGTATATAGTTATCTAGCAGTGCCCAAGCTGATGTCCTAGCTAATAACAAATTTTACATAGCAAGTTCTATTCAACGTCATACTTTTTTTAGCTACCAAAAAGTTTTAGTACAAGGGATAGGTATTTACAACAGTAAGGACAGACTTTCGCCACAAATACATTTTTGGGGAAAAGAAAGTTTAAACTATTGATTGTAACAGTTTAGTGCAAGGGCTAACCTGCCTGCTCCCCCAACACAAAAATGAGGGGAAGAGTAATGCACACAACTCAGAGCTAAGCGAAAGAGTTGAGTTTAATATAAGATATCATAAGCACAATGTGCAATTACCTTAGCTAATAATGTAATTAGTCTAATAATACAATACATGATTACCTTAGCTTAGCCTGTTTACTGAAGAAGAACAGTGAAATACACAGGGGGAAAATGCCCAGCATAAAACAGAAAGCCAAAAACATCAGTTACCTGATTCCCACTGCCATGCCTGCAGAGAAGAGCCTACACTCAAGAAGCCAGAACTCAGAAACAGCAGCTGGAACAGGAAGTCTCCCATGTTGCAATCTGAATTTCAAGCTCTGTAATACTTTGCTCTAGTTAGCACTTTCACTTTTTGAAGCTAGCTTGACAGCAGCATGGTATGAATAACAGCAGCAGGTTCAACTCAATCCGTGACATTGATCCATGGTGAGGATCAGAATTATTTTTTCACACTATATGCATTGGGTGTTGAAAATTAGCTGTAGCAGCACCACTGGTATTTCTGAGTAATGTTCATGGAAGCTTATGGCTAGCCGAGAAAGAGCAAAAAATACTATTTTAGCGCCTTGACAAAAGTTTGTCTTACTGTTGAAGAAAAGAGGAACTGTGGATTTGAGTTAAAATTACATTATATTGACTTCTTCCTTCGCTCTCCTTTGTTCCTGGTGAATAGTTTTTCTGAACATACAAGTCAACTAAATAGTAATAATTTTGGAGTGTCAGTAGCATGCAAATTAGATACAAGTTTGGAAAACATTAACCAATATATCTCCCACAAGAGAGTGGCCCTTATAAATGCATACGTTTGGAATTTCTTGACCCAGAATTTTTGGTGAGGACTAGAGCCTGGTAAGGTGTACAAGTACATAGAGCAGTATGGTCTCTGTAAAAGGGACCCTCTCAGGACAAGCCAAAGAAAATTAGATTTATCTGCTGAGATCATGTATGTGGAAATTTCAGTTAGTAGCAGTTTAACTTTCATGGTCACTATCATGCTAACGCTGCAACTGCTTACCCTTCTGCATTACAAAATAGAAACTGATTCACTATGTTCTTCCTCATAAAATTCTAAAATTCTTTCTCAAAAGTATAAATAATATTAAACAGAGTTACTCTTCTGGCAGAGAGGACTAAATATGTGAGTGCTTACATATCAAGAACAGACTTCGAAAAGAACAGACTGCTGCAGATGTGCTACAGTTAAAAGCTCACCAATACCACTCTTCTTTTGCATAAGTGTTGAACATTTGCACCCTTCCCATGATCTAAAATTTACTCAATTTTTAAAGAGTTTTACCTGATAATAGAACAGACTACTTCAACAAAGATTGTTCTTATGAAAGACAAGGCAAGATATTGGACTCGTTTATCTGAATGACATGCTATTGAACAGAAGGACTTTTCCTGTGACAAAGTGAAATAACAGGTTTTCTAAAAGTCCCAAATGTAGATCTCATAGATGTTTCATAAGACCATTTTTAGACAGCAAGTTTTAAACTTTACTAATGAGTAAAGGTACTAGAATGGAAAGTTTACTGTGGTTGTCTGACCTAATACGTGTTTCTATGTGACTGTCACTATCATCACTAAGGCGACTTTCACTTAAGCTTGCATTCAGTAATTCATTAACTTAAGTGTATATATGCTTCTTTTTCCTTGCACCATTGCAAGGACATACAGGATCCCATGTAGTCAATGCACATGTGCAGTACTATTTAAAACTTTCAAACAAAACAAAGTTTACCAGGAACCTTTTTCTTCCTCCCAAGCTTTATGACAGGTAGAACTCACAGGCATTGCCTACCGTTTATGGCAAACATATTTAACATGATTTTCAGAAATTCATAAAGAAAATCTACTACTCCATGTATCAGATATTGTCATTGCCATGGCAGCACAAACTGCAAAGAAAAGAAATAGCTGACACATATGTAGACTTTCTACTGAACTATTTAGCTTCCAGCATACACATTTGGTTGACCTAGTGTTTAGTCCACTGTATGCAGACAGAGAATGTCTCTTTCAGTATTAAGACATCCTGCTTTGGGGGGCGAATTGATACAGATTTTTATCTTCTAAACAAATATTGACTGTTTGCATGACAATTATCTAGGCAAATTTTTTAATAAATAAATTAATAGATTTTTACTTCATTAAAAGCTTGCCTTTTTTTTTTCCCCAGTTTGTTTGCGCAATGAATGAATGAAGTTATTTGAATGAAATTATTATGGAATCTATTGCATCTTTACATAACACAAAAGGGGAAAACTTTCATGTTTATATTAAGTCATCAGAAGAAAAATTAAAGCCCAGTGAGCCACTTAGATTAGCAGTGACTTTAGCAAGCAGAATAACTGTTACTTTTATTTTGCTTAAACCATATGTATACTGTAAATTTGGAATGTTATTAATCTCCAATGCTAATAACTAGAAATTACATAATTGGAATAAGCTTTTCTATATTTTCTAATCGTAGATAAAAATTCCAGATTTTGTCAAAGATAAAAGCTTCTAGTGTGCTACATTTCTTTCCTTACTAACTCCCAAGAAAATGGCCTTTATTATTAACGGAATAGATTATATGCCTGAATGTGAAATACACAGGAGAAATACCTCATAAAACAGGTACAAACATATTTCTTGTTTGCATTTCATCATGATAATTATTGTTCAAAGAGTTCCTTAAGTGGTTACATTCATCTAATTTTATGAAATTTTGTTCTATTCATTATACAGGGCAGCTAATTAATACTGGAAATCGTATTATTATAAGGAAAATTGTGTACCCATTCTGCCACAGATGTCTTGCACATGCACTATAGCTGGTATTATTTGAAGGGACTTTGATGACTGCAGTGAAATATTCTTTAAGACATTAAAGATTAATTCCCTTTTTGTTCATGGGCATCTCTAGTTATCCTACCGTAACATTGAAAAAACAAATTGGGAGGATCATCAGAATTATTTCTCTGAAAGAAGTTCTTTCATTATTTGTCACACTTGCATATGATGATTCACAATATGCAACCTTTAAAAATTGTCTTCATTTCTCCCTGTTGTTCATACTTATGCTCAGCATCCAGTTGTGTTAACATATATGAAGAACTTCAGATTCATTAATGATAATGAAATTAATGGGAAGTTACATCACTTTTCTCTGACTGTGTTTTCCAAAGCAGAACAATAAAACTGCAATGAAGTGAATTAAATGTTATGTTAACAGACACAAAATACTGTGTTAAAGTTAATTTATGTTGAACTGTGAAGTAATACATGCTGACAAACACAGAAAAATGCAAAACTGTAGCTGACAGTCTGTCCTTCCCTCATTGTACAGATTTGTTGTAGCACATGCAGTATGTAACTTCTTACTGTGCTTTGCAACCAGAGCAACAATCAGCATAACAGGAAATAGAGCAGTCTGTTAGCCACTGCATCAAATTTCATGTGCTTTTTGAATACCTTTAAAAATCTAAGATACTTTCAGTAATGTACTTTTAACTGAGGAATTTTAAGTATTACATCAATTCCAGAGTTCACCAAAGTAAAATAAATAGATATAAATTATGTATAAAAGCATGTGTTTCAATCTTATTTTATTTTTAATTCAAAAATAACGTAGGGTTATGTCTTCAAAATGGCTTAAAATACATATTTTTTTTGCAACTATACACAATTCCATTATGTTTGACTGCACATCTGGAAGGTTAATTTGGACCTTGACTTAGTTGCATTAACCCTCTTGCAGTTTCTTCCGTAGCTGTCCAGCCTTCTCTGTTTGTGAAGATTCAGCCCCCCTTGACAAAATGCAGTGCATATACTCCTAATGATCACTGCAGAACCCCTTAACAGCAAACGGTATTCCCACAGCTATCTTGAACACTCATGTACAAATTTATTTGGGCATAATTAGATACGAAGTCTGCACAAGCTTAAGGTTTTATGTGGTGGGTTGAAAAATGTTCCCTCCACCTACCCCCCCATTAACTTTGGCAGACCAGCTCAGTTTGGAAGCAAATGGAGCTGTATTTACAAGCAAAACTACAGTCTACGATGGAATGCAATGAATATATACAAATATACAGTTTTTACAATATTTACAGGTATTTACAATTAAGAAACAGCAGAAGGACCCCTCCCTGGCCAAAAGACCAGGGAAGAAGCTGTAACGGCTTCCCTCTCCCTGCCTCCCCCTGACCCCCCTGTACAAAGGGAAGAGAGAGAACCAGAGAAAGTTAATACCAGACAAAACAATGCAATCTAGGTCAGCAAAGCCTGTTAGTATCTCCCCTAGTAAAGAAGCAAGAAGAGAAGAGAGAAAAACTGTTTTGGAAACCAAATCTTATGGGAGATATCACTCCAATTGAATTGTTTAGAATAATCATTATTTTCCTTTTTACACCCAATAGTGATTTATTTACATTTTTACTACTTTCTGCTCAAGATCTGTGAAAAAAGGCATAGCCCTAAACTACCACATTGTAAAATAGAGATACTGTTACAGCCTATATTCATATTATCCTGCCACGTTCAACTTCATTCTCTCAATTGTCCTGCTTGGGGTTTTCCCCATTGTGCCAATAGAAACAATGTCATTCTGCTATACTTGCACTAAATTGATTACTCCTGTGTAATCACATTGGTGATTGTCTCAAAACTTTGCTTGCTGGTGGATTCAGTGTGGGAAGAACCATAGCTGTAGCTGTCCACATGTTCATGTTCATGAAACAGAATCATTTAGTTTGGAAAAGACCCTTATGATCATTGAGTCCAATTATAAACTTAAAACTAGCAGGTCCACAACAAAACCATATCACTAAGCACCACATCTACCTGCCTTTGCAATACTTCCAGAGGTGGTGGGTGGCTTAACCACTTCCCTGGGAAACCTGTTCCAATGCTTGGCAACCCTTTTGGTGAAGAAATTTTTCCTAATACCGAGCTTAAAACTCTCCTGGCACAGCTGGTCTTTTGCTCTCATCTTACTGCTTTTCACTTGAGAGAAGAGACTGGCACCCACCTCACTGCAACCTCCTTTAAGGTAGTTGAGTAGAGAGCAATAAAGTCTCCCATGAGTCTCCTTTTCTCCGGACTACACAACCCCAGTTCCCTCAGCCACTCCTTGAAAGACTTGTTGTCTAGACATGTAATCAGCTTTGTTGCTATTCTTTGGATGTGCTCCAGCACTTTAGTGTCTTTCTTGTAGTGAGGGTCCCAAAACTGAGCAGAGTATTTGAGTGCAGCCTCACCAACTCTAGGTCTTTAGAGAAACTTTCTACCTGTAATATCCATATTATTTGTTCTGTAGATCAAAATTTGTTGTGGCTAAAAGAAGGCAAAACTGGTGGGTGAAATTTGGTTTCTCCAGCTAAATAAGACAGACTTTCAAAATAACCTATCTGAAAAGAAACAATCAAAAGATCAGTGTTGGTGCACTTGATTATTTAGTCTCAATGTTGTATTTCAGTTTTTTTCTTTCTATGGGAATGTCATAACAGTATTTAGTTTTATTGCCTGTTATCTTTGGTTTATTTTGGTGAACAGTGAAACAGCTAGTCTCTTCCTGAGTTATACACCAGAGGTTTTACAATGAAATCCAAAACTTTCAATGGCAATTGTCTTCCATTTTTAGTTTGTATGCCTAAAATTTAACTTTTGTAAGTGGTTTTTATCTTCCAGTGTCATGGTTTCAGGCCCAGCTGCAACCAAACCACTCACACAAGAGGGAAGGAGGAATTGGGAGCAAAATGCCACGGGCTGGGATAAGAAGCATTTTATAGGACAATACAAAGAGCAAATGAACAACTGGAATAAGATCAATAGTAAAAACTAATATGTAAAACAAGTAATATATAATGCTATGTGCTCACCTAACACAGCCAGTGCTTTGCCACCAAAGCACTGAAACCTGCCATCATACAAACAAGCTGCTGCCCAAGTCATCCTCCCCACCTCCTCCTCTCCTTTTATGTAGTGGGCATGACATTTATGGTATAGAATACCACCCTGACTGGTTCAGCTGGCTATCCTAAGCATGACCCCTTCCAGATTCTTTTGAACAAAATTGACCAATTCCTAGCCAAACCCAGGACATCTAGTATTTCATAGAATCATATATTTCATAGAGTCATAGAATCATATTTATTTGGCTTCGTCTCCATTCAATTCAGTTTTACATACTAAAAATGTAATTGTTTTATTCTATTTGTTGGTAAGTTCATAGAAATTTAGAAGCCATTTTACTGAATGGTGATTCAAGTAGTTGTTTTTTCACCATCAAATAGTGTGAAATTCTTTGGTGCATTACAGAAATAACATATTGACATGTGTTTACCAGATGCCTTCCTTCCTCTAGTTTTCCCATTCTTTTTTATGTGTACTCTTTCAAATTGATACATTTATGAGATCTTGTTTTGGAAAGGCAAAATGTACAATTCTTTTGTTCTTGAGCTTAGGACCTCTGTTTTCAGTGTTTTCCCTTAGTGGCAGAATGAGTATAGGCATCTGTCACAGATGTCATCCCTTGTCTCAGCAAGCATTTGCGGACCATCAAGCAGCCTTTTCAAAGTCAGTATATATTAGTTAGAAGAATACAGTAGAGTCCTTAGGCAAAAAGGACAAAGATAAATTTGCAAAAGGGTACATTCCCATATCATTTAGGATTACTTTCTGTCATTCTCCGAAGGGGTTCTCTCTTATCTTGGCTGATCTCACAATTGAACAGGCTAAACAGTTTAAGTCCTTCACTGTGAAAACACCTTCTATCTCTATCCTCAATTTCATGTGAATAATAATATATTTTTGCATTCTCATATTGAAGATTTTTGGGTTTTCTTTGTTTTGGTGTGGGTTTTGATGTTGATATGCATCGAGAAAGAGATGTTGATTTTATTAATTTTTTTAATCTGGCCAAGTATGCAAGATAAAAAAGTAAATCAAGCTCCAAAATTAACTCTGCTTGGAAGATCACAGTCTATTAATTGCCATGTGTTTTTTTGGGATTGAACTGTAGGATTAAAGTTCATGTAGCAGCTGCCTTTTCCTTATGTATCAGGTAGTAAATTTGTCATTGAATATATCAGTGTATACTGTACCGAATTAATGACAACCCTATACCACAACCAAACCATGTCTGGGTAACTACACAGCAATTACTTTTATGTCTCTTACAAAAGGAGAAAAAAAACCCCACAATATTTACCTGTAATAGATCTATTTTACATAAATACTTTTCTTGCATAAAAGCAGACTCCATCATCTTTCCTCTCACAATCATGAGGTCTTTTCAGTTCCTTGGGAATTTTCTTGCCTCTAGCAGTTTTCTTTAGGGATCTTTAGGTAACTAGTATGTTAAATAATGAAATTTTATTTTTAAAATTTAAACCAGAAACATGTTGTCTTAAAATGTGTATGTTATCTTTTTCAAGCAGATTTTTAGTCAAAATTGCAGTAATATCACTAGATGAGTGGTTTGTTGCCATACTTCCAAATAAAGGTCAAAATATTCATATGGAGAGAAGGGATTTAACCTAAATTCCTGGAGAAAACAGATTTGCTCAAAGGATACTGTCTGTCTCCTTTTTATTTTCTTGAGATCTCCATTTAGATTGGATTTCCAGTGTGGTCATGCCACCCTATCTTTCTTCATGTTATTGCAGACCCATACTTCATTCTCAAGAAATGTTGCTCATAGCCACATATACACACAAAGGCATAAAAATGAAATTATCACAGGACACCTCCAACAGCCTGAGGCAGGTGAAAACAATAGAATAAGTAATATACACCAAGAATGTTAAAATGCAGGTTGGCCTTCCAGAGAGATGATACAGCATTTCATCTGGAAAATTTTTCAGGCTGGGCAACCTTTTTCTAACATTTAACATTTATAAAAACTTAGGTCTTTTTCTCTTTACATATCCTTCTGGTTACTGTGGCCTGTGAGCACTTACTATAAATATTAAGTAGTAATAGCATAAAATATTTTTAAAATTGGTAATTTTAAAATCTCCTTTTTGCATCACTACCATACACTGGGGGAAAGGATTTAATTGCTTGCATGTTTACGTATTACATGAATGTATGTGCTGTAAGAGAAACTAGTTAGGGAATTAAGATTGACATTCGATTACGACAACAGTGAAGTTCATAGTTACCTCTAGGTACTTACTTTTGTTTTGAGGAAACTACTTATGCAGTTAAAACCAGGAATGTGTTTATGTGCTTGATTATAAATAGGATTGGATGGGTAATTCATAGTGGCACTGGAATGTAGTTTTATGTTAAATTATGATCATAACACAAAAAAATACATGTGATACTAATTGTCAGCTGGATATGCAGAAGCCAGTGCAGAATTAGTCTTTTGACTGGGAAAACAGGACAAACTGAAATTTTTGAATGATACATTCATGGCAACTAGCATATGAACTGCAGTGCATGATGCATAATTTATAGCCGAATAGGATGAACAAATATTTATTTAGTCATTGAAATACTGTGAGACATTTGAAACAGTAGATGAATTTTATAAAAGGTTATATGATGCAGTGATTTTCATACAAGTTTTATTCATTTAAGGCAGAAGCACCATGAATTGTGAGATGTAATTCCTCTGCTGGGTGGACAAACTGGCAGAGAACTCAAGCAATGATTTCTTCAACCACTAACTGTAGTTACAGCAGAACAATATGTTTTGAGACATGGGGATTAGGCATGTAGTCTGTCTATTCACATAACAGATTAGCTAAATTGCAAAACCTCATGTAATTGCCATGTCAGATAACCATCAACCTCATGGATGCAGGGAGTAAACACAAATCCTATCTCTTAGAATTATGTGGGCAACATTATCAAGCTTTTATTTATGGTGTCAAGATTTTCTCTGAAGAATCAAGGTCTGTTGCCCTAATTCAGGGGAAAAAACCTAAAGTCACTGAAAAATTTTCTGAAAAGAAATTTTTGTAGCTGTGCACTTGTGAAGAAGAGCCTTTTCTATGTATAATCAGTGTTTATCAAGTAAATATGCAATACTTAAGATGCCGTATACAGTAGAGAATTATTATTGACATATGTTAATGTTTTAATTTGCAAATATAATAGCATGTGAAAATTGGTTGGCAATTTGTTGTCTGCATACTCAACTGTATTTGAAAATTGGCAAGTGTTTGTGACTAATTGCAGGATAATTTATAAATGCTTTTCCATAAATCACTGGAAATGGATTATCAAACTAATGCCCTCAATGCATTCAAGTGCTTCTAATTTGTTTGTATCATTTACATCTTTCTCTTTTGTTTCTAATTGAATAGAATAATGTAAATGAAAGATATAAAAAAAGCATTTAAATTTGTTTTTTTTCAGTCTGTCTTGTACAGAATTTCCTTTGTAGCCTTTCCAGAGCTTTGTCCATTTATGATTTAAGTAATTCAAGCAGATGAGATGTAACTCCATAATTCCATGAACAGAACAGTATTTCTGAGTCTACTATGCTGAACAATTACACCATTTTCTTAACATCTAAATATATCATTTTCTTTGCTAATTTTATTTTTATTACATCTACTTTTTGGCATTTAACTAACTCTCATAAACTTCCAGGGGTTTTGTGCATTAGGCTCTTTAGGAGCTAGTAAATGGCTATCAAAGCCATTTGGCTGTATTACAAACAAAAGATAATGGAAAGTTCCAAAAGAAAACTTGGTAATTCTTGGTTGACTGATTAATTTCCACACTGTGTAAAAGCCTTAAAGAGGTTAAAAATTTTAAATTCTAGGTCTTGCCCATTTAAATGCTTTTGACATTAATGAATCAAAAAAAAAACCAAGAAGGTGTTTTCCATGAATGCATATATATGTGTGGTGCCCTGGTGTTACAATGATGTCAACTGTAATCAGTCTTTTAAAGCATTTCTATCCAGTCCTCACTGAAGGCTGGACAAATGCAATGATTTTTACATATTCATAATGTTATGTGATGACAGGAGAAAAAAAAACATTAAAACCTGCAGAGGTTAATTTTTCAGTGAAATTGAGCTAGGAATTATTATAGGCTCACAGTCAATTAAAAGAGACTTCAGGTCCTTGGGGCAACTGGTAAAGGAATTGGGAGCTCCAGTTGTGTTCTCCTCCATCTCTCTGACATCAGTGATGGACAAGGAAGTATTTAGGAAGGGCCAACAGGTCAATTCATGGCTCTGGGACTGGTTTCATCAACAGAGGTTTGGATTTTACAATCACATCTTGATTTACAAGGCACCAGAGCTGTGAGCAACTAGCAGGATGCATCTGTCCCAGAGGGGAAAATGATTCTGGGGCAGGAGTTGGCAGGGCTCGTTGATAGGGCTTTAAACTAGATGTGAAAGGGGAAGGGGTTATTAATCTCATTCTGGCCTGTGACAAACAGCGGGGCAGCTCACCAGAGGCAGAGGAATGGAGTGCTAGCAAGGGCTCTCAACTTGTTGCCCTGAGACAAGCCAGAGACAATGCACTGGGACACCCCAAAAGAAACAAGGTGGGGTCACACAAGAGGATGACATGGCCAGCCCACCTGAACTGCCTCTGTGCAAATACACACAGCTTGGGCAATAAAAAGGATGAATTAAGGGTCACTGTGCTGCTGGAAAGCCATGACATAGTGGCTATTACTGAAACTTGGTGCAATGATTCCCATTATTGGAATGTAGGGATAGACAGGTACAGCTTCTTTAGAAAGGACAAGCAGGAGGGGAGGAGGTATTGCCATCTACATCAGTGACCAGGTGGAACTGATGGAGCTCCACCTGGGAAAGGATGATGAGCTGTTTGAGAGCATGTATGTTAAGGTTAAAGGGATGACAGGGGAAGGTGATATTACTGTAGGGGTCTGCTACAGGCCACCTGATCAGCAGAACCAAGCAGATGAAGCTCTCCACAGGCAAATTGAAATGGCTTCATGTTCATAAGCCCTGGTCCTTGTGGGGGATTTCAACCACCCTGATACCTGCTAGAGGGACAATACATCAAGGCACCAGCAATCCAGGATGTTCCTGGAATGCATAGATGACAATTTCCTCCTCCAAATTGTAGAGGAACCAACAAGAAAAGGTGCTATGCTGGACCTTGTTCTCACCAATAAGGAAGGGCTGGTGACCAGTGTGAGGCTCAGGGATAGCCTTGGCTGCAGTGACCATGAAGTGATAGAATGTAAGATCCTCAGGGCAACTAGGAGGACATATTCTAAGCTTACAGCCTGGGACTTTAGGCATGCAGACTTTGATTGCTTCAGGGATCCACTGGCCAAAGTATTGTGGGACAAAGCCTTAGAAGAAAGAGTGGCACAGGACAGCTGGTTAGTGTTCAAGGATCATCTTCTCCTCGTCCAGAAGCAAAATATACCAAGAAAGAGAAAGGGAGGAGAGAATGCTAGGAGACCTGCCTGGATGCGCAAGGAGCTCCTGGACACACTGTCACACAAAATTAATTCTACAAGGAGTGGAAGAAAGGACAACTAGAATGGGGGTTATACAAGGAAGCTGCCTGAGCAGCAAGAGACCTGGTTAGAAAAGCTAAAGCTCAGTTAGAATTAAATCTAGCCAGGGAGATCAAGGGGAACAGCAAAAATTTCTATAGGTATATTAATGGTAAAAAAGAAGTCTATGAAAGGTGTGGGCCCCCTCAGAAAAGAAACAGATGAACTGGTGACGAGTGACATGGCAGAAGCTGAGGTTCTCAATTACTTCTTTACCTCAGTCTTCGCTGGCAAGGGTTCCAACTACACTCATGGAGTAACAAAAGATAATGGCAGGGACTGGAAGGAAGAACTCCCCATTATGAGTGAAGATCAGGTTCGTGATCATCTGAAGAACCTGAAGGTGTTCAAGTCCATGGGACTCGATGGGGTACACCCACAGGTACTGAGGGAACTGGCAGATGAGGTTGCAGAATCCCTCTCTATTATATTCCAAAAGTCCTGATAGTCCGGGGAAGTCCCCACTGACTGAAAAAGGGGAAACATAACTCTCATTTTCAAAAAGGGTGAGAAGGAAGAACCAGGGAACTACAGGCCAGTCAGTCTCACCTCTGTGCCTGGTAAGATCATGGACCCGATCCTCCTGGAGGTACTACTGAGACAGAAGAATAGTGAAGAGGTGATTTGGTACAATCAGCATGGATTTACCAAGGGCAAATCCTGCCTGACAAGCCTGGTGGCCTTCTATGACAAGGTCACAACATTAATAGATGAAGGTTGAGCAAATGACATCATTTACCTGGACCTGAGCAAAGTCTTTAACACTGTCCCACATAACATGCTGGACTCCAAACTGGTAAAATAATGATTCAGTGGATGAATCATTCAGTGGATTGAAAAACCTGGCTTGACAGCCACTACCAAAGAGTGGCTGTCAATGGCTCCATGTCCAACTGGAGGCCAGTGAAAAGTGGAGTGCCTCAGGGATCAGTGCTGGGACCAGTATTGTTTAACATCTTTGTTGGCAACATGGACAATGACACTGCGTTCACCCTCAGCAAGTTTGCTGATGACACCAAGTTGTGTGGTGCAGCTGACACGCTGGAGGGAAGGGATGCCATCCAGAAGGACCTTGACTGGCCGGAAAAGTGGGCCCATGACAACCTTATGAGGTTCAACAAATTCCAGTGCAAAGTCCTGCATCTGGTTCGGGGCAGTCCCATGGATCGATATAGGCTGGGCAGTGACTGGCTTGAGAGCAGCCCTGAAAAAAAGGACTTGAGGGTACTGATGGATGAGAAGCTCAACATGAGCCACCAGGGTGCACTTGCAGTCCAGAAAGCTAACCACATCCTGGGCTGCATCAAGAGAAACACAGCCAGCAGGTCGCGGAAGGTGATTCTCTCCCTCTGCTCTGGTGAGACCCCACCTGGAGTGCTGCATCCAGTTCTGGAGCCCCTATTACAAGAAGGATATGGATGTGCTTGAATGTGTCCAAAGAAAGGCTATGATGATGATCAGGGGGCTGGAGCACCTCTCCTGTGGAGACAGACTGAGAAATTCCCGACTGGGGCGATTCAGTCTGGAAAAGAGAAGGGTCTTGAGGAGACCTTATTGTGGCCTTCCAATATCTGAAGGAGGTCTGCAAGAAAGCTGGTGAGGGACTTTTTAGGATGCCAGGTATTGACAGGACTAGGGGGAATGGAGCAAAACTAGAAGTGGGTAGATTGAGATTGGATGTTAGGAAGAAGTTCTTCCCCATGAGGGTGGTGAGACACTGCAACAGGTTGCATGGGGAGGTGGTAGAAGCCCCATCCATGGTGGTTTTTAAGACTAGGTTGGATGTGTCTCTGAGCAGTCTGATCTACTGCTCCCTGATCCAGGGAGTCAGAACTAGATGATCCTTGAGGTCCCTTCCAACCCTAACAATTCTGTGATTCTATGATTAAGGGAGCACTGTATTGTGTAGTAGGTGCATGTCATTAAAAATATGTTTAATTCAATTTAATTCTACTTAATACAATAGATTTGCAAAAAAAATTGTTTTATAAAATTATGCAAAACTTGGAGTATTTTGTTTTCCAGTTTAAAAATACATTAAAATGTATTGTCCAAATATTGGTTGTTCATACCAGATACATGTGTTATTTTTGTGTGGTAGCGACCTTTAATTTAGGAATGGTCAAAGCTAAATTATAAATGTTGGGTCACTATTTTTGGTTTGGTTTTTTTTTTAATTTACAGAACTTCTGTTTCTGATGTTTTTTGTTTGTTTAGTGTATAGACAAAATCAAGGAGGATAGCCTTGCTATGATACACTGATAAATATATTTTCCCAAAAAGCAGTCCTCCAAAACGAACACAGCAATGTAATCGTCCCCAATTTTGTAAGATGTGAGAGCTCAGTTCTTGCCCAGATCAGGTCAGAAAATAGTTTAACCATTTCAATGTTCCCAGTGCAACGACTGATTTCACAGTTTGCATACAGTCATTTCTGCCTGTGGTAGCAGGTACATGTAGCTACATCAGTTTAACTTAATCAGTTTAAAATTAAATAATGTTCAATTGCTATTTGTTTTTAATGGTGGTGCACTAACGGCAAATTTTTTTCTTATTTTCCCAGCTGTTCCAGCTGGTCATCTGAAAGACACTACCTCTGCCTACAGGCCTGATCCTGCCTGTGTACTTTCATGTCCCTGCTACAGCAGTACCACAGTACCATTACAACTGGAAAATATTTTTGCTTAACAGAGATGAAGGCTATGGGTTGATTTTCCAGTTCCAGTTAGAGAAATTAAACTTTGTATTCCACTTTGTACAACTGTGTATCAGCCAATTTCCATTCCATCAACCTAGCACTGGAAAAGGGAAATATGAAATCTTGCTTTTGCCAAAATAAATGGGAGTATTAAAAAAGGAGAGAAAATAATTAGATACATTGTTAAATATTTACATACAAAGAGGTTCATACATCTTTAAGCTACATGGTGAATTTTTTTTGTGCCCACCTCCACTTACTTTCAGTATATCATGTTCTTCTGTTCAGTCACTTACTATTGAAATGCACCTTGGACTGTTCTTTACTACTTACTGTGCTACAGATTCCTAAGTCACGGAATCCAAACTTGGTTTGCAAAAATGCATGTTTTCTTGTTAAATTACTGCCAGGCTTTCTGAGAATAGAAGTGTTTTCTAATTATTGTGGGAAAATACAGAGAGGAAGAAAAGCTGTTGAGCAATGCAAAGATTTTCTTAGCTGAAACTTGTTGCTCAAATTAATTTTGTCATACAAGCAGAAAAACTGTGTACTCAAAACTTCTGAAAGAAATCCAGGATGAAATAGTTCATATCCTAACTGCATTGTGTAATTCTTCACTTAGGGCAGGTTCAAAACAAGGGAAAATGGGGTTTGGAAAGCAATGGAACCAAGAGACTCTTTTCCACAGGGTGTCGTGGATCCTGAAAAGTTTTGTGGATTACAGAATTTACTAGGTGAAGTAAAAGAAGTAGAGAGGTATAAATATAAACCTTGACAATAGAAAGTTCCTGGCCACAATTCCTGGCCTCTTATCTCCCACTGGTGGGTCCTGGTAGAAGCAAAACATTGTATCTTATCTCTGACTATGAGTGTTCTTGTGAAGATGCAGTTGCACACATTCATGTTTTCTGAAAATATCACAGAATCACAGTATCACTGTGGTTGGAAAAGACCTTTAAGATCATCAAGTCCAACCATTAATCTGTCTCTTAACAAGAGCCACTACTACACCATATCCTTGAGCATCATGTCTAGACTGCTTTTAAATATATACAGGGATGGTGATTGAATGTCTTCCCTAGGCAGTCTGTTCAAGTCTTTCATAACCCTTTTGGTATAGAAATTTTTCCTAATCTCTAACCTAAACCCTTCTCTGACATAACTCAATGCTGTTTCCTCTTGTCCTATCAGCTGTGACTTGTGAGAACAGAACAACACCCTCCTCTCTACAAACTCAAGTAGCTGTAGAGAACAGTAGGGTCTCATAAATTCACAGATTCATACAATGTTTGGGGTTGGAAGAGACCTTAAAGATCATCTAGTTCCAACTCCCCTACCATAGGTAGGGACACCTTCCACTAGACAAGGTTGCTCAAGGCCTCGTCCTCCCGTCAGCCTTCATTTCTGCAGACTAAACAACCCTTGCTGCCTCAGCTGCTCCTCATAAGACTTATTCTCAAGAGCTTCACCAACTTTGTTGCCCTTTTCTGTGGACATGCTTCAGCACCTTGGTGTCCTTCATGTAGTGATGGGCCCAAAACTCACAGTACTCAAAGTGCAGCCTCACAAGTGCCAAGTGCAGGGGGACAATCACCTCTCTGGTCCTGCTGACCACACTATTCCTGATGTGGGCCAGGATGCTGTTGCACAGTGCTGGCTCATGCTCCACCAGCTGTTAGTCAACACCCCCAGGTACCTTTCTGATAACTCAGCCCCCAGCCTGCAGCCTTGCGCAGGTGCAGGACTCGGCACTTGACCCTGATGAATCTCCTATGTTTGGTCTCAGCCCGTCAATCCAGCCCACCCAGGTCTCTCTGAAGAGCCTTGCTATGCTCCAGCTGATCAGCAATCCCACCTAGCTTGATGTTGTCTGCCAACTTACTTGAGGGTGCTTTCAATCTACCTCTTAAGATCAATGATAAAGATATTAAACAGTAGTGGCCCCAGCACTGAGCCCCAGAGAACACTATCTCTGAGCAGCTGCCAACTGGTTTTAACTCCACTATCATTCTCTGGGCCCAGCTATCCAGCCAGTGTTTGATCCAGCAGAGTGTACACTTATCCAGCCCTAGGGCAGACAGTTTTTTCATGAGAATGCTGTGGGGAACAGTATCAAGGGCTTTACTGAAATCCACATAAACCACATCCACAACCTGCCCTTCAGGAACCTGTGGTGACTGGCCTGTAAATGGTGTGTTAGAGCACTCAAGATGACTTCCATAACCTTCCCTGGCACCAAGGTTAGACAGATGGCTCTAAAGTTCCCCAGACCCTCCTTCTGGCCCTTCTTGCATATGGGTGTCACATTTGCTAATCTCCAGTCCATTGGGACCTCCCTGGTGAGCCAGGACTTCTGGTAAGTTATGAAGAGTGCCTTGGTAAGCACAACCACCAACTCCTTCAGCACTCTTTGGCCCCCTAAACTTTTGGTGTTTTGAAATGGTATACCCTTTATGTGTTTGATAGATGACCTGCTGCAATATATGACTACAGTGTAACATTGTAAATGCTAGTCAAATTATTTGGCTTTCCAGAAAAGTATCTGCTAATCTGGAGACAAAAAGTTGTGAAGTACAAAATACATATATTTCTACTACCGTATGTCAGAATAATGTAAGTAATCTGTAATGCAGCAATTGATTTCTAGTGGCATTTGTTATTAAATTAGAAAAATGTTGTCAATTTTTCTTATGTATTAGAGAATACCCAATTATTCAGTGCTGGTGAACAGAAAATCAAATATGTGCATATAACATCTTGTGGCTCTGTAGGAATGGTTTAGGCTTGAGACACTAGTGAAGAATTCTGCAAGGGGAAAGACCAGCTAGAAAAAAGTACTATCCATTCAGCAGTCCCTAAGTATACCTCAGTAGTGGTTTGGACTAACACAAACCTAATGCACAGATTAGACACACAGATTGGTTAAAACATGGCATTTCATTCAATTATATACATGAATGTGGAGCACAGGTAAAGACAACAGATTAACAGCTGTCTGAACGTCAGTCTAGTACTTCGGAACTGCAAAATCTGTTCACTTAGAAAGCCCTGCTCCCCAGATTTCACAGTTGAAATATTCTCATTTTTGTGCCTTTTTCTTCTGTATCATATTGGTACATAGCATTTTGAGATTTAATTTTTTTCTTATTTTTATATTCTTCATGTAAGTACTGTTACTTGTACCAAAAAATGTGGTGATTGTTGTCTCATGGTATCACTAAAGTTGTGTTCTGGCTTTTCTGATAATTGACAGAATATAGTAATGACAATATAGTTAAAAAATCACACATGTACACTTTGATTTATGGAAACTTACTTATGCTTTCCAAGAGAAGATCTTTTTCATTCTCCTAATACTTCAGAGAAGTAACACTAGTAACAGTTGGCTGGTTTAGAAGACAAGCAGTGAAGACCAATTTTTGTAAAGACACTTCATGATCTGTTATTTTATAATTATTTGTTAATGTTGCAATAATTATTAAGGGTTTTTCCCATTATGTAAAAAGTGAAAATATTTTTATATGAAAAAAATCCATTGCACTTAAGTGAGATTTAGTCAAGCTCCTACTCTAGGACCTTTTGCTCTACTTGCAAAAAGGTCCTAATACAAGAAGTAACATATCAAATAATTAATTGGTGTTTTAAATTACATTTTATTTTACCGTGGTTTTCTATGAATGTTCTGCTATAAAGTGATGTATATTAATTAGACAGAGAATCTTTTATTCTTCAGATTTGTTTGCTATCTTCTTGTGAAGATGCCTGCATGAAATTTCATGTTATAATCCATCTTTTTGCCACATTCAGGGCAGCATCTTGGAATAATGATGCTTAGATTATATTTTAGCCTTGGGCATTCTGCACACAGTATAACGTCATTTTTGGGTCTTTCAACAGCATCACCCCTTTCTTTCTCTCTAACCTATGTCTTGTGTAGGAAATCATAGGACTTATGCCTTCACTAGGAGAATTCTTCACCAATGTAATCTGATCTTTTATTTCACATCCATTAAAGTATTCTCTGTATAAAGTATTCTTCTTTTTATCAGTTTTACATAAAGCATTGAAAACAACAGAATATGATTGTAATGTTACAAAAACTGTCCAAAATATTAAAATACAAACAGTATTTGAAATTTTAACTGACAGTATTCTAATGTAATGGTAGGCTTTTAATGTTTCTCCACTACTTCAAGTCTATAACATTTTGTGTGGAGTTACTATAATCTGTTGTTGCTGTGTCTTTCATTATTGAAGAATATATGCAGAAAGTTTCTGGCTTTTTATATTTTTTATTAAAGTGGTATTTTTAAAAGACTGTAAAAAATACAACGTTTATGTTCTATGTTCTGTATGTATATGCTATACACATATTTATGTATTTGCAAAATTAAGA
The DNA here is from genome assembly GCF_027791375.1 of Indicator indicator. NCBI lineage: Eukaryota > Metazoa > Chordata > Aves > Piciformes > Indicatoridae > Indicator > Indicator indicator. The sequence goes on from NC_072053.1 coordinate 75,808,130, forward strand.
CTGGTTTTCTAGGGTTGCACTGGGCAAAGAACAGAAAGTTAGTATTATCCTACAGAAATCAACAGAACTATAATGAAACTACATAGGTGATTGTATCATAAGTTGATTATGTCAGTTACAAAATCTAGTTATCATTGGCCTTTTTGTTGAACTACTATAAGATAATTACATACTACTGCACCTTTGGCAGCTTCTAAGAGTGCGTTTGGCCTCTTTTGGATGATTTTGTATGCAAATCATGTCCACCTAATTCCTTACAAATTATCAAATATCCTTACTACTGTTTGCTATCAGTACAGGTCTTTGCAGAACTACTGCAAGGTCAGGTGGGTTCTTTCTGCTTCTAGATCTCAAGTCACACCCTGATTAGGTAACATTGATATCTGGCATATCAAGAGGTACCAGCCTTCATAACTCGTTTGAGTTTTGGTGGTGTTTTTTTTCTCTCCCGACAGTAAGTTCTTTAGCATTAAGGAATTGCCCACAGAATCTGAAAAGTCATCACTTTAAAGATACTTGTATTTGGACTAAGTCGTTCATCTTCCTTTTCAGCAGCTGCATTGTAACTAGAGTTAAAATCTATAAAGACCCTTCCCTGTGGCTACATGCAGATGACTGACTTCTTAACCAGAAACCTTGGACTTTATCTCTGAGATTTTAGCTACTAAAGTGTTGGCTTCTGTTATAAATACACTACATAAGATACCTGTGGTGTTTTCTAAAACTGTTTGTTTTCTTGAAAGAGAAAATGTCCTTTTACTGACATTTTTCAAGGCTGTGTTTCCTGAGAGGTGTTCTAGTTTCATGGTGACCAGGCTATTAGTGACTTGTGTCCTTTCTGTCTTTTCAGACTAGTCATGTGATGACAAAGCCTTCCCAGCCTGTTCAAATGCCTCATAGTTTCTTCTACCTACCATTTTTTCAGTCCTTTTATTCCAGATCCTCTTTTGTTACCTCTTAAAAAGACTCAAATTTTTGTTCTACTTCCTCTTGGCCTTTTAAATTTTTTATTGGAAAGGCATTGTGAAGAAAACATGAAAGTGAGTCATATAATTGTCATTGCATCATCAATGTGAACAATGGAAAACAGTTGCAATTTTAGAAGTTATTTATCAAATATATGACAAAGGATACCTGCAGGGTTTTCTAAACCCATTTGTTCTATTGACACTGAAATTGGTTTACTATCTTTGCAGTATTATTTTGCTGAAAGAAAAATATTAAGAGTATAAAATTAGTTATTTTTCAAATTTAAATTAATTGATTCTTGAGCATTCTAAAAAAAATAATCAGATTTTGTAGGAATTTCTCTGCTAACTCGACTGGTAGAAAAATATATAGGAAGATCTGTTTATCTCTGCATTTATATGTGTTTTCATATGTGTGTATTCCTAATTTGAAGAGACAAGTATTTCATAGCTAAAAATGCTGAAATCAAAGGTCTTTTACAAAGTATGTAACAACTTCTTCTCAAAATTGAATTTCAGCATCATTTAGTGTATACATTTAGCTTACCCTCTCCACAAGCTATACCTTACCATATCCATAATATCTTTACAGCTCTGATAGCCATTGGACGATACAGCATGACAATAGAGACAGTGGATGTTGGATGGTGCAAAGAAATCACAGACCGTGGAGCCACCCAAATTGCACAAAGCAGCAAGTCTCTCAGATACTTAGGGCTGATGAGATGTGATCAGGTAAGGAGCATTTGTGTGAACCAATGCCTGTATCTGAGTGCGTGTGAGAGTCAATCTCCTTGAGTGTACATGTGAGGGAGGGAGAGACAGGAAGATGTTTTTCAGTACAAACAGGTTTTCACTACCATGGTAAGTTTTTAGTGTACTGTATTCACATATTTACCTAAAGAAGTATCTAAAGAACTAGAAAGAGTATTACAAGTTTTTGCAGACACAGATTTTCAAAATACACCCACAGTCCACACCCACAGCCTGAGGTGCTCAGAGAATTTTTATGCAAAATCTGCCCTCTAAGGGTTTGAATATTTTTGGCTAAAACTGATTGGTATGTCATGTCATTACTATGACAGATTACTTTGTTTTAAAAAAAGAGAAGGAAGAAACCAAACCCAAAAAAATAACAAACAAGAATAAAAATACTTCCTTGCTACTTCCAGAGTGATTTTCTATATGTCTGTGTCCTTGCTCACATATAATGTTTTGCAAGCACAAGGACAAGGATTTGAATAAAACTATAATGCTGGAAAAAAATTAGAAAAAAAGATAGAAAAAATCTAGCTATATAGCTTTCCTACTTTGGAATATATTAAGGATGTCTATATGGTTTAGCACTGTGTCATTAGAAGAAAAGATAGCAAGGCAGTCCAGCTTCACCTCACTCCATGTATAGCCTCTGTTGAGAGAAAAGTTTTCAAGAGATCTGGGAATACAGCAGAAATAGCTGAAAGTCATTGGTGGTTCAGAGTTTCTGATCTCAGTTTTTCAAACACACCTGCAGGGATTACTTCTTTTCCAAGCATCATGAACAAAAAGTCCACCTTGTGATGCCCATCATAAGCATGCCTCTCAGGCTTGCAAGTTCCTGATTGGATATAACCTGTAGAAATACAGGAGTTTTAATCTAAGAAATGTCATATTTAAAACTTCTATCCTGCATCCATTGTAGGGCTTTATAAGAGAGTTACAAACCCCAGTATTTCAGCTGGCAAGGAATAATAATTTCCAGGTCAGTTGTAAAGTTAGAAACGACATTTTGCAAACCCAGCCTTAGACAGTTTACAGTTTGAGGGGAGGTTGAGTACTGTGGAAGCTCTATTAAAGCTGACTCCACTTAATCTCCTAAACATTAGTGTTTTGTAAGAGCCAGCAGACAAAAACTGCGTGAGTCTCCTTGAGGGATTGTGCTAAGATTATGCACTTAAAGAATGTTCAAAGGGTTACTTGACCTTGAGAATGAGATATGACTCTGAATCACATGACCATTTTTACGCCTGTATTTGTTTGTGGATATAGCTAATGTTGAACAGCCAACAAGGTTATAAGAAGCACAATAATTTTATCCTGTCTTCATCTGCTATAGAAAATCCATAATCTTGATGCTGAAAACAAGTTTCACTAACTCATCAGTTAAATTCTATGTACTAAAATCTATATTCCTCTAATGGCTGATTAAAGCTTTCCTAGTGCTTTACAAAGGATTATACACCATCTTTTGTGTTATGCAAGTTAACTACTAAAAGGAAAAAAAGAAACTTTTTTTAAAAAAGGCTTCATGGAAGACTGATAAGCTATGTTGACTGGATCATAGAATTTACAGGATCATAGATGGAAAAGACCCTGAACATCATCAAGTCCAACCATCAACCCAACACCACCATGGCCATTAAACCATGTCCCCAAGTGCCATGTCCACGTGTTTCTTGAACACCTCCAGGGATGGCAGCTCCACCACCTCCCTGGCCAGCTTGTTCCAATGCCTGACCACCACCTTTGTGGTGCTTGCCTTGAAGTTTTGTGTGTTTGTGGATGCATGCGTAAGAGTAGGTAAAACTTGCTAAGAAATGAGCAAATGCTGTTACAGCAAACACTATAGTAGTAGGACTACTGCTGCTACCACTGGCAATGGTTTCCTTGATTGGAAAGCCTTGGTGGGAAAAACAGCTCCGCAGACAGAATGAAGTAAATATCCTCAGCTTAAAGACTTTTGGCAGCTATAAGATGCCATCTCCCTTTTTCCACTGCAGATGAACAGAGAAATTACTGAACAAAATCATGCTTCAACTGTCTCTCCCCAGTATCATGCAGAACTAATTTTTTCCAGTTGCTGCTCTATTAAATTGAAAAATGGCAGTGTCTGGCACAAAGAGAATTCTTTGGTGGTACAGAAGTATTTATTTCCATGCCCCATTGACTAAAATTCTTGTCTCTGGACTGTTGTGAACTTGCAGTGAAGAGAGAGTTAAAAGATTTGCCCCTTCTAACCAAAATCACTTTTCTAAGGTACTGACCATTATGCTAGCACTAGGTAGCATTTATGCCTTTCTAGGAATTCCAAGGCATATAGGGGAAATACACATAGTTACATAAGAAACTTATGTAAATAGACTTCAAATGGTTACCACTAAAATACTCTTTATGACCCAGGCTGTTTGGAATTTCTTTTATATGCAGTTGACATAAATTAGAGTCATCAAGGGTCCTCCCAAGAAAGATCAGAGAGACTGCAAGCCTGGGTAAAGGCAGGCTCTGTTTTATCCCATTGATTATCTGAGTGCCTCCAGGCAATGTGCTTCAGCAGATGCAGAACATTATTGATCCACACCATGAAAATAATCAGATTATTCATTTTTCATCAACCCGTGGTTACCATAACCTTTTTATCTTGTTTCCTACCATCTGACGTGCACACCATAGGAGCACTTCATGTGTTGAGAAGGTCTCAAAAAATGCTGTTTTCACCATCAGCTCATCATAATGAGGGCCTGTATTTAAGCTGCAAGTTTTCTATTAAGCATTTTAACAGTATTTTTTCAACAAGTGTTGCTAAATAGCAATGTAATCGCTGTTTACGAATCAGATACATAAAAAAATGTTAAAAACATATTAAATGCTGAAAGTCTTTCAGAAGTATCCATTGTAGCATTTTGATTCAGAAAACATGTTTATACGTAGATACACAAAGTCAAAATATTCTTTGCCATGTAAAAACATTAGTGGCAAGGTTACAGTACAGTACAAATGTTTTTTCATCATTTCCCCTAATACCTCCATGACAGGCTTTCCCCACACTACACAGCAGTGGTATCTGATGCCTGGAAAGAGCTCTGAACGAGCTACTGGAAAGGTGCAGAGCAATGTGGACACATGGGCATAAACCCTAAAAACAGCTTAACTTGTGAAGTACAGCACTCTGTCCAGGAAAATTAGCACTGAGCAAGACTCATGGGGCACTGTCATATAGATATTGTAGTGTAACATACTGCTTCCATTTCTGTGAGTAGTTTAGAAAATGCTAGTGTGATCTCTACAGGGTCCTGCATTGCACAAGTGCAATGAGACATGCCATTAGTTTCGATATCCAGCTTCTGAGAGACCATGATGCATACCTCCAAAAGTATTTAGGTTCTCATAAGGTAGATCCTAAATATTTTAAAGTATCTGTATTTTGGGTAATGACATTCCCCAATTGCCTGCATATAAAGTTAACACATACACGGATTCTTCTCCCTTTTGATCTCTCATGGTAAAGAGTATCAGTAGTAGTCAAGTATATATTTGTGTGCATATGTATGGATGGATGTGTACCGGCACCTGCCAACACTTGGAACTGCACAAGTCATGCATTTCATAGAAAGGAATTGTTGCCATTCTGAGTATCCATTTCTTTTGAACACATTAAAAGATAATATTGGTACTTCCTTAGACATTTTAAGACATTCAAGATGTTTCCTTAAGACATCAGGCATTTTAGAGGAACTGGAAAAGGCATAAAATGTAGTATTTCTGTTTTGCATTCTGGTATTACCACCTACATTTATGCTGTGCCCCACTCTGAAGGGCAGTGAGCCAAGCTTCCTTGCCTCCTGTCACCACTTTCCAATGCTCTGGCAGCACAACAAAACCACAGACTCCCAGTTCTCTGCTTACAGGATGGCTGTGCTGTTGTGGGCTGCAGCCCAAGGTTGTCTTGTGGGACTTGACATGGTTGTGTGAGAACATGAAGATGGTTCATGTATTGTCAGAGTACCCTGAAGCGCTGATTTGTCACCTCCATAAATAAGAAAAGTAAGGAATTGTCTCCATAACCAGGGGTTATACTCAATTCAACTCAGTTCAGTCCACAGCAAAAAGAGAATATGAATATCCATTCTTCAAACCATATTTTAATTGTCTTTTTAAATCACAGTTTAGGAAAGTATTTACATTTAAGTATAATTAATCCTTACCTTTAAATACTGTGAGAGAGGTATGGACAGTTACGTGATACTTTCTTTGCTGCCACAGACACAGACATCAGGACTCTGAAGAGCTGTACTTTCATCATCAAGGCATAAAATGATGCCCACATCAGATTCAAATCCACATTTCATGTTTCATTTTCAGAACATAATTCTATACATTCCTACCCCTACACTGATCTAGATAATACTTACTTATTGTAGTGTAGCACATATGAAATAGTGCCTAAAAACTTGATCTGTTTTTCTGGCTGATAGTTTGGCTGGTTGAACAATGTGTCAGAATAATATTCCTGTGGAGTTTGCAAATTCTCTCACACAGATTTTCATGTTTCAAGATCCTTTTCCTACAGCTGTGGTGCTATTTGCAATGGTTATCAGCAGTGCTACCACATAAATGCAGAAGACTTTTCTTGGGAAAACTTTGAGAAAGCATCTGAAAAACAGAGACTCCAAAATTCAACATTCACCGCTATGTGTGAGTGAAATGAAACTGAGTCCAGTAAAATTGGCTATGAATCTATACACACCTTCAGTTAGTAAATCATCATGGCCTTTATTCCTTGCCCTTTTTCTCTCTCTCTCTTTTTTTTTTTTTTTTGGTCTTTTTTTTTTTTTTTTTTTAGGATTTCTGGTTGCTGTTCATGGAAGTACTTTTGAAGGCCTGTAGCTTGTTCCAGATCACATTCTCAGATCAGTTGTAGCAAGTACTTCCTATTACAGTTATACTTAGCTCCTAGAGTACAGAAAATCGTGGTCAAGACAACTGACAAAAACCTCAACTCTTTTATATTACCACATATGAAGAAAGGTAGATGATCCCTAAAACCAAAAATGATCCATTAAGAAATCATTTGCATCTCATGTAAAAATAAGATTGTTTTAGAAAATCAGTAGATTTTAAAAATAATTTAACATTTTATCTTTCCGCAGAATCTTCTTTGGAAATATTTGTAAATATATATCCTGTCCAAACCTCATTAGCCTGTGAAAAAACCTACAAGATCAGGGCAAAAGAAGATTTCCAATTTGTGTGCATATATATTTTAGTAGGCATGTGTATATATATTTTAGGAAGCATGAATGGAACCTTTGTCCACAAACTCTTAATTTACATAGGTAATCTCCAACTGAAGTGAAAAAAAGTCATAAGGTCTTAGGTTTGTGATACATCTTTAAATTTCAAATATGTTTTTCAGCTAAACTGTTCTTAATCAGCAGTGGAACATGAAGAGTACAGACCCATGGCTTGTTTTAATGTAATTACCACAGCAATTGGCCTTCCACCTTCAGAAAAATGCTATCATTAGTCGATCAAAAAAACCCAGAAAAATTACTACCATTTCTTTTACATTTTAAGGGATTCATTTTGAGATTTGAAATTGTGGGTCTGTGATACTGAAGACTACTGAAGATATTCCATCCTTCTCTTTAAGAAAAATTCTATAGCACTTATTTTCTCTTCAATCTCTGTAATTTGTTCAAGCTGTATTGATGCATATTAAAAAGGATACACTGTATTTCTTAAAGTTTTATATGCATAATGTAGGAGCTGCAATTGATATGTCTCTCTATGAATAACGAAGATTTTAGATTCATAAAATCTGTGAATCCCATTAGAAGGAAACCACGGTTATCCTTTCTAACCCACAACAAATGAAAAATAGCATTTATTTCACTTTGGTTTTCAATGCAACAATTTTAAGAGACTGAACAATACTTTTTTTTTTTTTACCTTGCTAACTAGGATAACATCTACTACATGTGTCACCAAAAGCATCTGCTAAAATACAAAAAAAAAGATGCTTTAAACAAATTGAATTTCTAATTCTTCTAGTTTAACTATTTCTTTACCAAAAGATTTTTATCTTGGGGGGTGATATTTCAGCAACAAATATGTGGTAGGAGACTAAAAATTCCCAAGTTAGTAAGGCTGTCCTTATTTTTAAAAAGCAACTACATGATTATGTCATACTGTAATAGAAAGATGGGGCTTCAGGTATTGATATTAATATAAGGCCAAAATTTATATAAGGCCAACTAGTAAGAAAAAATGCAATGTGAAGTAGTCAGCATTTTTATCGTCAGAGAAATTTTAAGTGTTGGCCCCTGAAACTTGCAATCATTCTTGCCACCTGGCAACATCTGAGAATTATTTCTCTCTTAAGTTTCATGCACAGTCATTTTGACAACTATTACAATAGTGTACTCAAATTATTGTTAATGTAGCAGAATGTAGGAAGGAAAATACTCCATGTTGTTAATTCAAAAGGCAAAAAGTTATTGGAAAGAATATTTATCACTGTATAAACAAACACTGTCATTTCACCATAAAGAGCCTCTATTAATTGCAATCTTTGTAAAAACAAAGGGATGCATAGAGTTTCATCATAAATTGAAATACTTGTAATATTTTTGCCTTGAAATCTTGTATATGTTCATTTGATTGAAATTAACAGAATTGGCAAACCAAATGAACAAATTGAAAGGCTCTTTTAGAATGGTTACTCTTATTTAATAGAAATATAAACCCTTACAATAAGCAAAGAGAACTGAGAATGAAAACTTTATCATTTACACAACTTTAATAATCAGTCCTGTTGGCAATAATGATTAAGTCAGTCTGAACTGATAGCTCTGCTAGAAAACTACGCAACCTCACAGAGACCTGAAACAGATAATTTTGTTTGCAGTAAAGCAATGACTGCAGCAGTTGTGCAGAGGCTGGCAGTTTGAGGCAGTAGCATTCACCTTCTTGAACAACCACAAATTAATTTCATCCCTCTAGGACTCTACCTTTCTCTTGAGATTTAAGCAAAGAACTGTAAAGAAGCTATACTCCACAAGCAACCCTGTGGTTTTCTAATACTTCTAGGAGTGCTACCATTGAATATTCAAAGGTCTATGTATTCTTGTTTTTTCATTTCACAGAGGAAAAGATTACCGAATTTTCTGTTTCCCTCCTCCTTCCCCTTTTCCAAATATAAGTGGGAAATTAGTTGCTAAGATTTAACACAATTAGGTTGTCAAATGTCACAGTTAATAACAGTACATCAGTCTGTATTAGTCAATTTCAAAAAAGAGTCCAGAAATACAGTGTTAGTATTTGCATGTGTGTGTTTGCCTTCTCTTTATTAGTAACATCATTCATTAAGTCAAAATACATTATTTGCTGATGTCATACAGGACTTTGTTTGGACTATAGGATATTGTGCTAATAATGGTAGTGCTGCTGTTTTATTAAAGTCCTAAACAAAGGTTTTGCCCCTGGGCATGAGGGCAGTCACTGAAGCTCTGTGGAATATGTCTGCCTTAGCTGATCAAGTGCATGTCACACAAAAGATTTCCAGAAATCTTTAATTTCATTGTGGCTAAAGGCAACAGTTATAATTGGGCCACCTGAGAATATAATTCATTCAACTGTTAGCAGAAAAAATATCAAACAAATTGCAGTTTTTATACGTGCACTTTTTATAAGACACTGACTTGAGGAAGCAAGAGAAAGTACAGCGTAGAGAAAGTACAGCTTAGAGAAAGTACATCAGAAATTTTTTAATACCTCCAAGTGTGTATATTTTGGATTTTATTACTAAAATAGCAGAAAAATTTGAACATAAAATATATCCAAAATCCATCATTATGGATGCAAACAGTAATTTCATCATCCACTATATACAAATTTAGTATTTTTGGTAAGAAAGCCCTCTTGGAACAAATGAATTTGCATTTGCCCAGAGCCACATCTAGGCCTTAAAAACCTCCGGAGATGAGGCTTCTACCACCTCCCCATGCAACCTGTTCCAGTGTCTCACCACCCTCAAGGTGAAAAACTTCTACCTAACATCCAGTCTGAATCTACCCGTTTCTGGTTTTTTTTCCATTCCCCCTAGTCCTATCGCTACCCAACACCCTAAAAAGTCCCTCCCCAGCTTTCTTATAGGCCCCCTTCAGATACTGGAAGGCCACTAGAAGGTCTCCTCAGACCCTTCTCTTTTCCAGACTGAATAACCCTAATTCTTGCAGTCTGTCCTCATAGGAGAGGTGCTCCAGCCCGCTGATCATCCTTGTGGCCCTTCTCTGGATGTGCTCCAGCACATCCAGATCCTTCCTGTAACAGGAGCTCCAGAACTGGATGCAGTACTGCAGGTGTGGTCTCACCAAAGCAGAGTAAAGCAGGAGAATCACCTCCCTCAACCTGCTGGTTATGCTTCTCTTGATGCAGCCCAGGATGTGATTGGCTTTCTGGGCTGGAAGTGCACACTGGCAGCTCATGTTGAGCTTCTCATCCACCAGCACCCTCAAGTCCTTTTCTTCAGCACTGCTCTCAATCCAGTCACTGCACACGCTGTATCGGTGCTTGGGATTGACCCAACCCAGATGCAGGACCTTGGTCTCACTGAACCTCATGAGGCTGTCATGGATCCACCTTTTCAGCCTGTCAAGGTCCCTCTGGATGCCATCCCTTCCCTCCAGCATGTCTGCCGCACCACACAGCTTGGTGTCATCAGCAAACTTGCTGAGGGTGCACTCAATGTCATTGTCCATGTCACCGACAATGATGTTGAACAAGATTGGTCCCAGTGCTGTTCCCTGAGGGACTCCACTTGTCACTAGTCTCCATTTGGACTCACTGACAGCCACTCTTTGGGTGTGTATTAATGATCTTCTTTCCCAGATGAAGTATCACAGGAGAAAGTCATCTTTTCTTTTCTAGTGCAGGTAATACATAAATACTCTCCACACTGTTATCAGAAGGAGAAATTAAGGAAGTGCCACTATGGATGACATCTATCACAAAGTAAACTGTATTCTCCTGGGAAATAGATAATTTGTGTTTAGATGTCTTTAAGCAAAAAGCATTCAAAATTATGACTCCTAGGTTATTGCTCCAACTGAGTTAAAAGAAGATTATATCATTTGGTCCTGTAATGCAATTTATCCTTTGTGTTTTTGTTTTGTTTTGTCTCTGTTTTGGGGGGTTTTGTTTGTTTGTTTGTTTGTTTAAATCTGTTATTTGGCCCAGAATAATTTTTAATTCAACAAGTAAAAATATGTTTCTAGAAACATCCGTTGTTGTTTTCTTTTTTCTGTTTGATGACCAGGTTTTAAACAAACCTGTTATTTTGGTTATTAATGGCAAGGACTGCATTCTTTCATTATATGTTAAAACATATTCAAATTGAAATGAATTGTTATGTATTAGATAACTAGTTCATCTTCAGATAGCAGTCTTCTTTTTTGACATCACAGAAGATTAAGATTAATGAATGTTATGTGGAAGAAAAAACATCTTAAAGCATATGAAGATGTGAAGATTTTTAGTGTTCATCTATTTAATAAGATTCTTTGAGCTCAGAAAGAAAATTTGCTCAGTTTGTATAATAAATTTATTTTAAGAATGGCATTCAGTACTTTTGTTTTCTCACCAGCCAGACTGCATTTTAACAAAGGGAAAGAAGCTTGTGTTCAAATGGTTAGGCATATGACTTCTTTTCATCTTAATCTTACCATTAAAGGAACTAATGGAAAAGAAATTGACTTAGATATTACTTATCTGATTCATTAACAAAGAGCAAAATTTTTATTTCTCTCTTGTCATGTACATAGTGCAGTTTTAATCCTATGGAAAGTTTAAAATACTGATTTTACAGTGCTTAGTGTTTGACCTGAATTTTCTTATGGTAAAAGAAAAGCTTTCAAAATCTGATACGTGATCATTTGTGACTTAACTGTCACATATTTTTTTCTCATCCTGAGATCTATATAGATAGGGTCACTGCCTAATAGGATTCTTTTTTCTCCTGCTTCTGTTTTGTCATTTTATGTTGCATTTATTTTGCCCAGAATAATTCTTAACTATATGCTGTTATTTTGTTAAGATTAAATACATTTACAACTAACTAAAAGTTACATGTATTTGATAATTTATCATGAAGCTTGGTAAGATAAATTCTTCCTCTGGCAGGAGAATTGACTCGATATTTTAAACTCAAAGTGATTATTTTCTGTAACTGCTGTGGTCCACCTATGCACATAGGATTTGTTGTTTTGTTTTGGTTTTTTAAGTTAACCTTATAGTAAATACTTTAGCATTTATCTAGCTAGACTGAGGCTTATGTAAATGTATTCAGTCCTGAGTCAAATACATCAGGACAGAGAGATCATGTCCAACAAGACATGGAGATCATTACTTATCTTCCTATGTTTGAACATCATCTTTGTAACAAATTCATCTTATTTGGTTTATTTAACAGAAAATTCACTTATATTGGCTCTAAAACTATACTATCCATACTATTCTAACAAATAAAGCTGAACTTGTATGCGTCAAATCGTAATAAACTCTTATTTTGTAGGTATCTGGCAGGCAGACATTTCTTTGTTATGGCCAAATTAATTATTAAGAGAAGTATGTGGTAGTTTCATAGATTCTGCCATGGCTCTCTGCACTACAAATCTAAAGAAAAGAGGTTTTTTTTTTTACTATGTCTGAATCAACAAAAAGTAGCAAGTACTGCTACTTTATGAGATTCTTCCCTTCCAAATAATATTTCTATGAAGTGTCGCTGGCAGCTTGAAAGCATTTATTCAGCTATAAATATAAAACATTTTGGAGGACTTGCATTATCTCTGATTTCATTTTGATTTATTAAAAGTCAGCTTTTGTTTTTGAGCAGTAGAAGGTAACATAGTAACTTGCAAAAAGAGTACAACCATGTTTCTGTCCAAGTCAGACTCGCTAGGTGAAGCTTGCAATGAAGATCAAGTGTTTCTCTTATCATTGTAGAAAAACTGAATATAAATCCTATAATTTATCCTTGAACTGGGTTCAATCACTGTTCAGAAGGATGCACTACTTGTTGTCTCTTAAGGACAAAAATATTATTAAATACTGTGGTCACTGTGCTTTAAAATATTATTCCCAAGATGGATGTTTGTAATGGTAGTAAACATTTTATTCTAGTTTTTTTTGTGTTGGCCCTGAATGTGGAACACAATTAGGAAAAAAGCAAGCAATGATAAAAGTTGTAAATCCTATTGATCTAAGTGGTATTTAAATGTAGTATTGATGCAATTTAAAATGCCCAAGTGTTCAGCAAACATTTCAAAGAGAGCTACCAAGGAATTATGGTTCTTACGTTAATCCTTTATTTATCTAAAGGCTGAAGAAAGCTGTCTACTTCTGTGATATGAACTGCTATCATCTTAAAAATAATTGACAAATTAATTCCCTCACAGCACTGCAATTTTAAAGGTGTTAGGTTTAGCAAGGCTCATGTGATTGCCTTGCCTAATAGAGAACAAAGGTGCTACCTTTGATGTCTAAGATTTATGAGGGACATCCCAGACCCAGCAAGCTTGTATGTTTTAATTATTGATTCCACCATTTCTGTTCACAAAACCCTTTGTGCAGTTTTAGCCTTGCACCAAAAGGCTAAAATAAAATGCACAGTGATGTATATGAAGACATCAAGGACTTCTAACCTTTGGAAAATTTTACTTGTATTGGTAATTGGTGAGTTGGTAAATTGATCTACTTGCAGTGTAGAGTATTTTACATTATCTTCCCTGTGTTTGTCTCTTATTTTCATTGCAACCACATTGATAGCTACCATATAGTGCAAGTTCATTTCATTAAGGTTAATTGTGGAGTTACTACTTACAATGTGCGAAAGTATCATAACTGTATTATAAATTAGTTAATAGATGTAATCAATTTTCATTTTCCAAATCCAAGAAAATCTTACATTTCAAACCTATATCTGCTTGAGTGAGTTTGAATATATGTCCTTCTATTTCATAATAGAAATGTTACTCTGGGCAGAACTTTGTTGAATGGGATGGCTTTTCTTTGAGTAATTACGTTTGAGGTTTGGTGAGTGGCCAGAACAGTGAAGCATGGAATGCAAATAGTTTGCTAGATTGCTAAACATTTTCTCAGCTTTCTAAACAAAGCTGTTTTCAAATGGAGATTATTTTTCCTGTTGGCTTTCAATCACAAATAATCAAACAATATTTACTAGAATGTTGTATAAAACCTCTCCCTTTACAATAAAATCAACATGTCTTGTTTTTTTTTTTTTTTAATTCTCTAACAGAATATCACATTCCACATGGTTGTTTTGTGATAAACACATATAAACCTATAGTATCAGTGAAAAGCCCAATACCACAAGTACTCCCAGGAGATGAAAGCTCAATAATCCATTCCACCTGCATAATAATTGCCCTTTTCATTAATTTCTTTTATGTCACAGATTCTTTTCTCCAATTTCAGGTGAACGAAGCCACAGTGGAGCAGCTGGTGCAGCAGTATCCACATATAACCTTCAGTACTGTACTACAGGATTGCAAGAGGACGTTGGAACGGGCCTATCAAATGGGCTGGACACCCAGTATGTCTACTGCCTCTTAACCTCCTATAATAACATGACAGTTCCAATCTGCTGCGTTCAGTAGTTCTAATGGGGATTGCAGAGGGTTCACAACCTTTAAATATGATGCAATATAATTGTGAGTTTACAGAGGTTATAGTTAAATGGCAAAATCTACACTGACTTTACTATACTGTACAACTAAGCACCAATATTAAAGCAAAATTAGGAATGCATCTTGATTTTTTTTGCGTAAAATATATAAACACCTTTGGCAGATTTCTTGAAGTGGATTGCTACTAGTTCTCTTGATAGTTTGAGTTATAAAAGGTGTTACACTTGTTTTCCTGTGTTTAAGTTACTTTGCCTTGGTCATTTGTGTTTCTTTTAATTTGTAAATGGTAACTCAGTGCTAGCACCTGTACTGCTGATCAACAGAGACCTGTGTTGAAACTGGGAGCTAAATGTGATGCTTATTACTTAATCCAGACCAGGGATTTTAAGATGCACAGTAATAAGAAAATCTACAATGAATTGTGATTTTCTTATAAATATGTTCATAATAACACAAATAATTACTTTTAAAATAAATCTTAGTAAATTATGATAATGACAGATTAGACATTCTAATAGATAATCTTACTTTTTTTTCGTTATAGATAATCTTACTTCTTTTTCTTTCTATCACTGGCTTGGTTTCGACTCAGCAGGCAGCTGAGCCCTGGCAGTTGACTCACAATGGATGGGGTTTTCACCTCCCATTTTTCCCCTCCCTGTGGCCAAGGAGGAAAGAATCCAAGAGGTGGAGCTGAGTTGATAAGATTTGCTGTTGCAGATAACAAAAGAGAACAAAAATACAGGCATATGTAGCAGCAGAAGAACAGAAACAATGTGATCTGCACACACCCACAAACCAAAGTACAAAAGGGCCACACCCCTGTCCAGCCTTCACTGTGCCACTGCAGGGGCAGGTGAAAGCAGTCCTATGGGTGGGTTTGCCTTTGCAAACCTGCTCAGGACCTACTCAGACCTTTTTCCCTATGATATCCTTCATGTCCACCATGGGCACTATCTTTTCTTCTACAGCATGTGGCAGTTTGGGCTGGGCAGAGCCAGATCGATTAGTAGATCCTCTGGTGTTAACCAGCCAAGTGGCTTTTACCAGATGTGCATCCCAGTTTTTAAAGGTCCTTTCTCCCATTGCTCTCAGGATTGTTTTTAGTATCCCATTGTAACATTCAACCTTCCCAGCAGCTGATGCTATGCTCCTTAGTCTGGGATTCTATAAGCCTGTTTCAAAAGTTTTTTTCCATTATCTGACTCATTTCTTTATGGTATTCCATGTCACCGTAGGACTTGTTTTTCAAGGCTGATGATGGTATTCTGAGCAGTTGCATGGGGGACTGAATATGTTTCCAGCCATGCAGGGTTCACTTCTACCATTGTAAGCACATATCATTTGCCTTGGCAGGTTTGTGGCAGTGTGATGTAATCAATCTGCCAGGCTTTCCTGTATTTATATTTCAGCCATCGCCCCCCATACCACAGAGTCATTACCCTCTTGGCCTGTTTGTTTGTAGAACATTTCACATTTATGTGTGTCATGTCCATGATTAAGTCCATCCTTGAGCCTGTCTGTATGTCACATCCCTTCCTTGATGGCCTGAGGTGTGATGGGCCCACTGAGCTATAAATAATTCACCCTTACATTGCCAGTCCAGATCCACCTGAACCACTTCAGTCTTAGTGGATTGATCTACCTGCTTGTTGTTTTGATGTTCCTCACTTTCTTGACTCTTGGGTACGTGTTCATCCACATGATTTACTTTGATCACCAAGTTCTCTGCCTGAGCAGCAATATCTTGCCACAATTCAGCTGTCTCGATGGGTTTACCTCTGCACGGCCAGTTGTTTTCTTTCTGTTGTTGTAGCCACCCCCACAAAGCATTTGCCACCATCCATGAGTCTGTATAGAGATTGACCATTTGCCACCTTTCTCGCTCAGCAACATCTAATGCCAGTTGGATGGCATTCACCTCTGCAAACTGACTCAAGTCACCTTCTCCCTCAGCAGCTTCTTCAATGAATTGTGTGGGACTCCATACAGTAGCCTTCGACTTTCAATGGTTTTACGCAATGCAACAGGATCCATCAGTGAACAGGACTTATCACTTTTCATTATCTGATAGTATGTTGTATGGTGGGGCCTCCTCTCCACATCTCACCTCCATTTCTTCTGGTGATATCCCAAAATCTTTGCCTGCTGGCCAGTTTGTGATGACTTCTAAGATTCCTGGGCAGCTGGAGCTCTCTATTCGAGCCCATTGTTATCAATGCAATCCACTTAACTCCATGTGGCATCAGTTGCATGATGGGTGGAGGAGACCCTTCCTTTGAACATCCAGCCCAGCACCAGTAGTTGGGGTGCCAGGAGGAGCTGTGTTTCAGTACCAATCATTTCCAAGGCAGCTCAAACTCCTTCATATACTGCCAGTATCTGTTTTCCAGTCAGAAAAAGTGTAGCTTTGACTCCAAAACCCTAGAGGTCAACCCCACATCTCCTCTGATATTTTCTGCCAAAGACTCCATGTGGACACTTGCTGATCTTTAATGTTTTGTAGCCCCACTAAAAAAAATATCCCTTGAGAGATCAAGCAAAGCAGACAGCCATTTTCTTTCCTCTATTCCTAAGGTGACTATACCAAATGCCCACCTTGAATCCTTGAAATATCCTCTCCTAAGGTAGTCTATACAAAGGATGCACAGGGCCTCTGGGCCTGTAACAATGAGGTATTTGTGCCATTTATTCCTGTTCAGGCTCACCTCTGCTTCCCACACACTCAGCCATTGGGATCTTCCTGTCCCACCAGAAATATATATAGGTTTTGCCCCGTCATACTTTAATGGAATCAAAGTACACTTGTGCACCTGTATCCACTAAAGCTTTATACTTGGGACACGATTGTCCCTCTCCTGCACCTGGTTAGAAGTAGGGCCCCTCTAATCCTGATCAGAATCACTTGAATATTTTAAGGGGGCTTTGGCCATCACTTCAAGAGGCTCAGAAACCGTATCAATTCTGCCTTTTTGGGGATATTTTCCACTGGAAACTGGGGCAGTATTCTTCAGGGAAGGGTTCCATTCACAGACTCATGCAGCTAGGACTGAAGTGGACTTTCCGACTCACTTTTTCATGTCCTCCCCATGGTCATGTAAGCAAAACCAGAGGATACACCATGGTGTGTGCTTCCCAGATTGTTGTTCCTGGACAGGGTGACCCCTGCTCCTAATTACTGAAATATTAGACTGCACAGGTGGGGAGCAGGACATGTTCTCTTAGGTTTGCTCGACCTTTGAGGACAGTTCCTCCACAGCTGAAACACAGGCCTGTACATAAGAGAGACTTCCCTAATACAGTTGGAGCAAGCTAATCATTTCATCATGTTGGTCCTCAACCAATTTTTATGGCCCAGGATGTTATTGCCAGTAACAATGCACATAACAGTGGTGCACTTTATGGAAGTTTCTCCACATGACTGCTGTTCATATGACTTCATCTGGGTCTGTAGGCTGAGGATTGCCATTTGTGTCATTATAGAGCATTTTCTGCACAACCAGTTCCCTCAAGTATTGGATGCTTTTCTCTACCCAGATGAGCCATCATATCTTCCTTGAAGGGATACTTATCCCTTGCACCTGCTAGAAGCTGTCCCGAGAGGCCAGGAGTTTGTACTGGTTTTCCAACAACCTTGTTAGTGCCCCCTTCCCTAGACAGGGATCCAAACTTCTTGGGTTCCCTGCCTTTTAATTCCAAAGTATTGGCTCCACTATCCCAGCATCAGGGCAGCCAGGTGATAACGGGCTCATCTGGATAGCAGCCATAGTCCTTCCATATGTCCCGCAGCTCACCTAGGGATAAAGATCAGGTTCTTCCTCTTGTTCTTGTGTTGGCCCTTGTTCATCTTCATCCTTTGCAGGACAAGCTGTTTTCCTTGTGTACTTCTTTTTCTGTACAGGGGCAAAGGATAATGCAACAGGTTGGCTCTCCGGTGCAACCTGAGGATCTGTCTGTAAGCCCAGAGACTTTCTCTTCCCCTTGAGTATGCTGAACAGAAGGATTCCATAGGCATTGGCCAAGCCCCAACACATCACAGCGATTTGTGTCTCTCAGGAGTTTCTGGACCGACAACATATTTTTTCCAACATTTTAGCAGTTTGTCAGGATTTTGCATTTACTCAGGGGTGAAATTCCAAAACACCAGAGATGACCACCATCTTGGGCACTTGCCCATACTCTCCCACATACCCAGCCACTCATAATTATCCTGCCCCAGGGCAGATCTTCAAGTGATATTCTTGGGAAAGATTTGTATTACTTTGTCAAGACCAGGCACACATTTACAAGACAGGACAACAGAAGCAGGCTGGTGTTGTTATCCTAAGGATATTCAAAATCCTCAAAAGGTGAAAAAGTGTTCTTCTCTGTTCGTCAGTTGGGTGCGATTACTGAAGAATGATGAGACCATATATGAAAACCAGCTTAACTGAATAATCAAATCATAACATGCCAGACATGCCAGTAAAGAGCACAGTGACGCTATAGCTTTAAGCCATTTCCCTTAAGTGACTAGCAGCACCACAGAGGACACCACAGAGAGTACAAATGCATAAAATACGTACGATCTTATGTAGTGTAACCAGAAAAGCCAACACATTGAACACCTTAACACGAAGGGAAATATACTAAAGCAAACATAGGGTGAACAAATTTACACCAACAAAAGTGAATCTCTCATTAACTCAACACTCATGCTCAGGCCATACATTAGGCACCAAATATGGACTGTCCTGGGTTTGACTCAGCTAGCAGTTTTCACACACACCCTCCTCCTTGGAAAGAATCCAAGAGGTTGAGTTGAGAAGTTGAGATAAGGAAGGTTTACTATTGCAGATAACTAAAGAAAACAAAAATACCTGGATATGTAGCAGCAAGGGAGCAGACAAAATGCTAAATGCCCGCATATGCAAACTTTACAAGCTATAGAATGCTCTACAAATTAGTAACTCCTTTCAGCCCAAGCCAGCCTTTTCTTTGCAGTAAGCATGACATCAACATGGTGTTGAATAACTGTTTTGACCTCCTGGCTCTCACTGTGCCACTGTGGGGATGGGGTGGAGACACAGGGGGGATCATTTTGTAGAATCATGCATCATAATACAGTTTATGTAATAAAATACCCTGAGTAAATACATAAGACTGTTAATTTTGTGTGTGTCACAATGCGTTCTAAAGATTTTTAACTAGAGGATAGCGAAAATACAGATGTTGTAGCTTCAATTTGAAGTTGCATTAACTTTTAAAGTATTACCATTTGGTTAAGAATGTTTTCAGATGTGTTACACTGGATATTTGTTTCTTAAAGGTTACAGCATACTAATCCAAAGTATGAAATGCTTAAGCTTCAGCTGAAGAGTTGCCATTGTTGTCTAAATGTTTTGCTAATCCAGAAGGTCTAATGCATCATACATAACCTAGAAGCTTATTTAGTATGGCTGTATAACTCTCTGTAAATCTGATTGTTGATTTCTATAACATAATTTTTTACAACAGAAACATCAGCTCACAGTAATTTCAGCGAGGGTCTTGGAAGTATTCTTATTAGACTTTCAAAATGGGGATGAACTAATGTCTCTGGAAAAATACATAGCAAAGTTTTTGCTTTAAGTAAATGGCGAATAAATGTGAACATGTGTAGTGGTAGGCTTTTTATTTACTCAAAAATGGCAACAATATTTTCAGAATAAAGCAAATGGATTCTATTGCAGACATAGTACAGAATTTTAGTCATTTTTCATTTAATGTCTTTTTATGAGTGTATTAAAACTATTCATAGTTTGTAAGTTTCTATTTTCTTGTGAAACGTTTGATCTCGCAATGAGTTTTAATAAAATAAAGAAAAAAGATGTGTCTTCTGTTCATCTGTGCTACTAACCACACTCAGACTATGTTAACAGGACTGAAATCTCCATTGCTGAATATATAGAACTCATCTGGACAGGGTCGTGAGCAAACTGATCCAAACAGGACGTGTTGTGAGTGACAAGAGTTTGACTGATGACCTCCAGAGGTCTTTTTGAATTGAGTAACTCTAAGAGGGTTTGTATATTATGGATCTAGTTGGTCATCTCTTTTCACTTCTGCCATTAAATGATTTCCAGTAGTTTTGCCTTTTACTGGCTATTCATCTCTCTTATTTTCTAAACTTACTAATCTATAAATTTCAGTGTGGATGATTGATTTCCATGGATCTTGTCATTTACATGCTTTGGAAGTTTATGGAAATATGTTCTTCTAACTGCAATGTTATCACAGATAGCTCTTTAATTACCTTACAATAAAACAATGCTTCCTGCACAATTATATAGGAATAAATAACAATGTTACACACTTCTTTTTCAATGTTTTTAGGGGAAAAAGAAAACCAATGCCTCTTGTAACAAAGAAAATTACCTCTTTTTTCTCTTTTCAAAATTTACAGTTGATTAAAAAACTCCCAGGCAACTTAAGTGCTGGGTTTCCAAGGTTCCAGCTGGCCTACATTCATGACAAAATTACTTTGTTCCTTCATGATCTTTGTGGAACTTCCCATTAAGGTAGGTAACCTATGGCTCAGTATTTATCTTATCAGAAATGTTTCTAGGCCAGAGGAGGTGGGCTTGTTCAACCTGCAGAAGAGGAGGTTAAGATAGTCTCTAAGTGCTTTCCAACTAGGCAAGAGGTGTCTGTAGGGAAAAAAAAATAACCTTTCTTTTCAGTCATTCACTCTTCTAAACCCAGATATAATTCTGTTGTAATGCTACTCAAACAATTCACTTAGTGGTCACATTGGCCACCATAGTGTTTTACATGCAAACTGAAATTCACTCTTGCCCAGGCTTCCAGATTAGCAAGAAGTTTAGTGAATGGCCAAATCCTATTCTCAGCATGTGCTCTGTGTAGTAGTAGGCAGCTTCTAGTCATCTTTGAGCAGGAACAAAGTGCAGTTCTCTGAAAAATGTAATGGATAAGGATAAACTGATCCCGTTTTGGCCACAGGTGGCTCCTAGGAGTGACTTTCAGTGTTATCAAAACCATTAACCAAAGGTCTGTGCTACTCCTACAGCAACTCTGCTTAAGCTTCAAAACTCAGACATGGCCCCAGAACCCTACTGAGTTCTCTCACAGAAAACATTCTTCCCCTGTAGGTACTGCAAAAAAGTTGGTCCATACTTGGTTGTTTCTTAGAACTATTACGCTTACCAATATATCTAGCTGAGTTTTCAAAAACATTATTTGAGAAAATAACCCTGGTAAAAATAATAACCAACAGTTAATTTTTTCAGGCTCTCAGCTGGCTTGCATTTGTACTCACTGACGTCCATCTAGATTCTCAAGAAATAAGTATGGCCTTGCTGATGCTTAATAAACTGCAGTGTTGACAGGAATAAAATTTAAAAATGCAGCAATACAGTATGCTATATTTTCATGTAACCCAATGGTACACAAAGCAAAATATTTAGGAGGCTGACAGGGCTTTCTTCCAGTGATGTGATTCATTGACTCATAGGATGGTTTGGGTTGGAAATAACCTTAAAGATCACCTAGTTCCAACCCCCTTGCCTCACGCAGGAACACCCTTCACTAGACCGGGTTGCTCAAGGCCTCATCCAACCTGGCATGGAACACCTCCAGGAAGGAGGCATCCACAACCTCCCTGGGCAACCTGTTCCAGTGTCTCACCACCCTTACTGTAAAGAATTTTTTCCTAATTTCCAGTCTCAATCTATCCTACTCAAGTGTCAATCCATTCTCTCTTGTCCTGTCACTACAATTCCCTTCCTGGCTGTGGCAGTTTGAGCTAGTACCTAGCATAGGCACTAATTATAAATAGAAAATTTCCAGAGACTTTGAGTAAAAGATAAATAATGTTAGGGATTGGACACAGAATGATAACAATAGATAGGTTTAATATCATCCCATTGGTGTATTGAAAACCTTGTATTTTGCAGCACAGTTTGTTTGCTCTCTTTTTGCTGCATTTTCACTGCTTTGCTTTGGGCTTCGGGCTGTGTAATTCTCCCTCTGACCTCTATTTTGGCTTCTGTAAAGGTACGGGGGCCGGGGGAGGGGGATGGGGCTATTGTGGAGAGAGAGCACATGTGGCTGTATAGCCTTCTGGGGCCCTTTTTGTCCCCAGGAGGGGATAGAAGAGCTGAATTGGGATGCAGAGGGGGTGGTGCAGTTGTTAAGAAGTGCATATATATATATGTAAATACACTTTGTACATGTTTACTACCTTTTATACTTGTATATGTATTTTTTTTGCAAATACAATTCCATTTTTACTTCCAAATTCTGAGTGTGGTGAATTTGCTCTGGGGTGCAGTTTCTAAACAAAGTTATTGGGGGGATCCAATCCAACCTGTAACTTTAGCTTTTGTGTGGTGGTTTCCTGGTTTTACTGGATAATTTTTTAAAACATCTATACTTATCTTTAGTTCTGAAGAGGAAACTAAATAGACATTTAGCTGCCAAAGTCTATCAAAATTAAGTGAAGAACTTGTTGGTAAATATTTATTTAAGATCCCAAATCCCTATAATCTCTTAGGCTTCAGCTGTTCTTGAGCTACTATATTATCATTTTTACGCTTCCAGTCACTCTTACCCTGGGAAGTAGCATTGAGCTGACAAGTGGCTCTATGCAGAGCAAAATAGTGAGCTTTACAGATGGTTTCTTACTGATCAGACAACTGCACACAATTCCTTTTCCTTTTTTTTTTTCTTTTTTAAGAAAGAGAAAGAACTCTATAAATCCTTAATGCTGGACATCAAGTCCAAAGCAAATGAATGGAGGCTGATTCTATGTCATAAAATAAAGACAGGAAAAATTTTGATTTTTTTTTTATATCTATTATATATTTTTATATATATGTTGCTTGCAGGGCTGAATTCAAGCAAGAATAAAATAAAATACTGTTTCCTAACTACAGAACAGAATGATTAGGTAATGAGAAGAATTTCTGAAATTTCACCTCTGAGTTGTTTATTCTACAGCCAAGAAATTCTGGCCAAACTGACTGCCTCCCCTAAGTATCTTCAGCTAAGGTACATGCACCAATAACCACAGGGTTACACATATGTCAATTATCCACATTTCAAACAAACACAATTCGTTTGCTCTTGTGTTTCTGTGATCCTCTTTGCTTATACTCTTTCAGGAATTTAAAAATATAATATCCTATTCTTGAACACTTCTGCTTTGCTTGGTCTGCCACTGCAATGCTGCAGGTTGAAAGGGGGACTCAAGGACAAAGTAACTAAGGAAATGGAGCTGTCACATGGACAAGATGTTGCACAACAATTAGATAACCCCAACATTTTATATTACAGCATGAAATACCTCATACTAATTTCTCATACAAATTGAATGGACTATTTCTGCTTTAGACAGAGAAGCAAGAAAAGAACAGTACTAAAGTTAATTGCAAGAATCCATTGAACAGGGTTTATACCAAGAGTGTCTGTCCTCCTTTCAGCAGTCAGCTCATTAGTTTATGCTTTTTTGTATTCCCAAGTCTTGCTTTACACAAAACTGAGGGCACTAAATAATATGAAATTCCTTGCCTCCACAGATCTAATCACTGTAGATGACCTGAGTTGCTGAAGAACAGTCAAATATCTCAGCTGGGTCTTCACGTTGTGCTGAGATCAACATGAATAAATAGGCTAAATCCCACCACTGAACTTGTGGTTACTTGACTGGAAACACTTCCACAAACTGCAGTAAGGTAGCTCTGAAATAAAGGTCTGTCCAACACCTGCATCTTCACAATTGTGAAAAGAAACTGGGACCAAACTTTTTTATTTAGCTTTTGAGTTGTTGGGGTTTTTTGTAAAGACTGTCAGGATTTTGTAAGGTAAATCCAAGGGTCCCAGCTTTAAAAAGTTTTACTAATGGGATTGTGTTTAAGATTTCTTTATGGGAAAACCAAAACCAAACCAACCACACAAACAAAAAAAATCGAACACCAAGCCTAACAATAACAACAAGCTGAACTGTTTCCAATTCATTTCCAGACAGGTCTCTATATAGGTAGCTTATGAAAAGTACTGTGTAAAAATAAGCTTTAGAAGTCTTAAAATTAAAAGATACATTTTATTGAAGAGAAACTTTCTACAAAGAAAGAATTTGCTCCTCAGTTAGGGAAGCAAGTGCATCTGGAAATCTTTAGTGGCAATAGAAGGAAGTTGCAGGGAAAGAAAAATTACTTTTTAATGACCCTGCAGAAGTGCAAAGAGAATTCCTAAATCCAAGTGCCTTCATACCAACAAAATAAAAACTGCTTGTTCATAATGAGTTTTCAAATTTCACTCTTTCCTATTAGAAAAAAAAAGGTGCCTGGCAATGTACAAAGATTAATAGAACATCTTTGAACCAAAAGACGTAGTGACAGCATAGGAAAACTTCAGTGTTCAGACCATTGTGGTTTAAAACAACAGTAAGGATGAATTGGAGTGTAAAACAGAGACAGCTTCAGTCTGGCGGTGATCCTTGACATGGCAGTGTATTTTTCAGCACGTCATTAGTTTCTGTGGGTACACTTCTCCTGATAACACGAGCAGTGTCAGAAGCACTGCTGTACTGTCAAATCAATCCAGCAGTCAACAGCATGCTCCTAGCCCATGACTACTGGCACTCTCCTAAAAAAGTTCAATGTTTGCAATACCCAGTAGCCATCTCTTTCGACTCCCTTGATGAAGCCACAGCTTCATAAGGGCAGAAAGGTTTAATAGCACAGGCATGCATTCTCCTGCACTCATCAGTCTCAGCACCAGAGAACTGTCCAGGGCATGTTCAATTTGTTCACATAGATACAGCCTGCAAATCAGAGATGTCTATCAGAAGCTGCTTCTCAGTGTCAGAGGTCCCAAAACACAAGCATGGCCCTGTCCAACACCATGCCCAGAACATCATCTTGCTGCCACAGCAGGTCTTGCTCATTCCACCACAGGGCAACAACCCTTTCACAGCCACCCAATGAAAAAGTGGCCAGGGAGAGATGCTAACCAGGCCAGGCACCAGTGTCCTGCTTGCACCCTCAGCACACAGGTAACTGCAGAATTCTTGTCCATCCTGCTTCTCTCCCCAGCTGCCATTCACACGCGGAAACTGTGAGATGAGACAAGCAGTGAAGGTACTAAAGCAGACCATCACAAAGAGTACAGTGACAATGAGTGGCATCACCATGAGGGCTCCTGTATTTTTACAAAGGAGGAAACTGCTGGTAAACTGAAGGCAATAGGCTGTTACAATAGCAGAAGTTGTCACCAATTCCCTCTATGGTCTGATAGCAAAATTGAAATTAAGGAATATTTCTTGGACTGTTTTGAGCATCAAGGCTAAAGCGCACCCGACAGAATTGTAGGTTACCCCTCTTTCCCCCTCTCACTCCCCCAGAAGGGTAAAGATAGGCAGCGGAAGGTAAAAGGGTAACAAATGAGACTTGAACCAAATTGGAAGTTTAATTTTAACAAAAAATAATAGGTATCAAAGCAAAAGGGATGCACAGGGATATAAGGGAAGAGAATAAATACAGAAAATATATACAAAACCAGAATCAGCAATGGAGTAGGCCCGGCGGCATGGCTAAAACATTCCCAGCCTGCAAGAAGCTCCCACCCAGCAAAAATTAAAGCAAGAGAGAGCTCTCCAAAGTCTCTGCCTCTTAAATAGAGGGTTTGTAGGAAAGGGAAGAGAATAACAAAATCTGGTGCCACCCCTTGGGTGGGGTATTCCATCTACTGGAATCAAGTTCCACCCCTTGGATAGGTTTGTCCCCACCTGAAGGAGGAGAAACCCACACAGTTTTTCCCAGTAGATTCCTTTCACACACAACAGGAACTCCATCTCTCTCTGCTATTTGCAACAGGTCTGATTGAGCAGGACCATCTTGGTTTACAGATCCTGTGCTATTTACCAGGCAAGTTCATGCTAGGTGTTTGTCCCAGTTTTTAGAAGTTCCACTCCCCATTGCTTTCAGGGTGGTTTTTAGCAAACCATTGTAACACTCAATTTTTCCTGAAGCTGGTGCATAGTGGGGAATATGATATATCCACTCTATACCATGTTCTTTGGCCCAATTGCTTATAAGGTTATTCTGAAAATGAGTCCCGTTATCTGGTTTAATCCTCTCTGGAGTACCGTGTCTCCACAGAATTTGTCTCTTCAGGCCCAGAATGGTGTTACAGGCAGTTGCATGTGGGACAGGATATATATCCAACCATCCAGCGTTTGCCTCTACCGTTGTCAGCACAAATTGCTTACCATGGCAAATTCAAGGAAGGGTGATGTAATTAATCTGCCATGCCTCTCCATGCTTATATTTTGACCATCATCCCCCATACCATAAAGGTTGCATCACTTAATTTGCTTTATGGGAGCACATATGTCATAGTCATGAATAACCTGCACTATAGCATCCATGACACATCCACTGATCTGTCACATGCCCATTGGTATGTGGAATCTCTTCCTGGGTGACCAGAAGAGTCATGGGCCCATCAAATTAAGAACAGTTCACTTTGATGTTTCCAGTCCAAGTTTATCTGGGAGACGTTAGTAGCTAAATCTGCCTGATGGTTATGTTCATGTTCCTCAGTGGCTCTGTTTTTAGGTATGTGTGCATCTGTGTGCCATACCTTTACTGAAAGTGTCTCCAGATGGGTAGCAATGTTTTGCCACAGGTCAGCAGCCCAAAGTTTCCTTTTTCACTGCCAACCATTCTGTTTCCATTCTGTCAGCCATGACCATAAAGCATTTCCTACCATCCATGAATCAGTGTAGAGGTAAAGGACTGGCCACTTCTCCCATTCAGCTATATCTAGGGCCAGATGGATGGCTTTTACCTCTTCAAATTGGCTTGATTCACCTTCTCCATCCCTTGCTTCTGCAGCTCTCCATGTAGAACTCCGAAGAGCAGCTTTTCATCTCCGCTTACTTCCTACAAGACAGCAGGATCCATCTGGGAACAAAGCATGGTTCTTTTCATTATCAGAAAGATCATTATGTGAGGGGGGCTTCCTTAGCACAAGTTACTGTCTCCTCTGGTGGCATTCTTAAGTCTATACCCTCTGCCCAGTTCATAATCACCTCCACAATGCCAGGACATTCAAGGCTCCCCATTCAAGCTCACTGGGTTATCAGAGCCATCCCAAGTGGCATCTTGGTGTGGAGATGCACCTTTCCCTTTAAACATCCGGATCATCCCGTCTGGCTGCCAGGAGGATTTGTGACTCAGTTCCAATCACCTCAGAAGCAGCTCGAACTCACTTGTAGGCAGACAGAATTTCCTTTTCTAATGGTGTATAATTAGCCTCTGAACCTTTGTATCCCCAACCCTAGAATCCAAGTGGGTGATCTCATGTCTCCCATTGTGCATTCTGCCACAGGCTCCAAGTCAGACCATTTTCACAGGCAGCCGTTTTAAAGTACATTCTTAATGTCTGGTCTGGTTCGGACAGGACAAAGCCATAGCATGGATGATTTCTCATTTTATCTAGTTAAAAGCTACTTGTTGCTCAGGTTTCCATTCAAAATTATTCCTCTTTCAGGTTATATCGTAAAGAGGTTTCCCAATTTAACTATATCCGGGGATGTACAGTCTCCAAAATCCTACCACCCCCAAGAAGGCTTGTGTTTCCTTCTTATTAGTCAGTTGTACCATGGTGGCTGTCTTATTCACCACATCCAGAGGAATGTGACAATGGCTGTCTTGCCACCAAACTCCCAGAAACTGGATTTCTCTGGCAGGCCCCTTTACCTTGCTTCTCCTTATAGCAAAACCAGTTTCCAAGAGAATGTCAATTATTTTCTTGTCCTTCTCAAAGACTTCCTCTACAATGTTTCCCCACACAATGATGTCATCAATGTACTGCAGATGTTCCAGAGCTCCACCCTTCTCCAGTGTAGTTTGGATCACTCCGTGGCAGATTGTCAGGCTGTGCTTCCACTACTGGGGCAATTGATTCCAGGTGTACTGGACACCCCTCCAGGTAAAAGCAAATTGAGGCCTGCACGCATCTGCAATGGGAATAGAAAAGAAAGCGTTAGCAATGTCTCTCCTGGCATAACATTTAGCTTCCTTGGATTCCAGTTCATACTGGAGTTTCAGTATGTCTGGTACATCTGCACTGATTGGAGGAGTGACTTCATTTAGGCCACAGTATTGTCAGTTTCCATTCCTGTCATAGTTTTAGGGAGCCCACAGATGCTCTTTATCACTCCCCAAAGGAGTAAAAGAAAATGCTCCAGACTGTATTGGAAAGAATTGAAAATTTAAATGGGAGTACTATTCACAACTATATACAAGGATACAGAAAACATACAACAATACCCAACAATTCATATTCAGCCTTGGCCCAACTCTCTAGCCTGGGCTTCTCCAAAACCTCATTAGGCCATCACCTTCCAAACCACCCCCCCCCTTACACCCCCTCTATACCCCAGGACTCAAACACCACCCTCCATACCTCCCTACCCAGGCCTGAATGATGCAGCAAAAATTAGCTCTGCCAAGTCCAAAACCAGGCCACAAACCTCCCCCACATCACAAGAAATAGCACTCCACAACAGGAAGGGAGTAGAGAGAGGAAAAGGGCAAGAAACTGACTATGCAGACACTTTATATATAGAAGATAGTGTTGCAGTGTTACAGGATGGACTAACAATTTCCAGTGCGATCCCCGTTGGAACAGACAGGTTGCCCAGTCCCTGGGGAGGACGTCTCTAGGGTCAGACAGCTATTCCTCTCTATGGTTAGACAGCTATTCCTTAACCCACAATTCCCCATCTGGCTTCTGCACTGGCCGTATTGGACTATTGAAGGGTGAGTGAGTCTTGCAGATGACGTTTTGATTCGCTAGTTCACAAATCAGTTGATGTATGGGGAGCAGGGAGTCTCTGTTGGTTTGGAATTGCCTGTGGTGTACTGTACAAGAAGTACACATCCTGCACATTACACAGACCCACTATGGAAGGGTCATCTGAAAGGGTGGGCATAGTAGACTGCTGGTCTCCACCTTCAGCCTCCACAGCTGATACCTCAAAAGCCCACTTGTACCCT
Source organism: Indicator indicator (assembly GCF_027791375.1). Classification (NCBI taxonomy): domain Eukaryota; kingdom Metazoa; phylum Chordata; class Aves; order Piciformes; family Indicatoridae; genus Indicator; species Indicator indicator. The sequence goes on from NC_072053.1 coordinate 75,837,608, forward strand.
TTCAGGTCCTTGAAGTACCCCTCCCACAGAAAGTCAATACCAAGGATGCAAGGAGTATCTGGACCAGTCACTATGGTGTGTTTCTACCAATCATTCTCAGTCAGGTTCAATTCAGCCTGCAATATAGCCAACTCTTGGTACCCTCCTATAGCTGTTGATATGGTTATGGGTTCTGCCCTTCCATAACTTGAAGGTATCATGGTGCATTGTGCATCTGTGCCCACAAAGGCTCTGTATTTCTGTACTTCTAAAGTGTCAGGCCATCTATCAAATACACCCCAGCAGACTCTGTTGTCCCTCTCCTCCACCTGGCTGGACTCAGGGCCACCCTAATGCTAAGCATGACATCCACACATATCACATGGATTTGTGCTGTGGACAGAGCCAGCTCTTGCATTTTCATTTACCTCCAAGGACCATGTAGGTGGTTGAACAGAATTTCCCTGGGAAACTGAAGCAGCCACTCTTTTGGAGGAATTACTTCTATTGCTGCCACCTTACAGCTCCTGTACTCTCGCCCAGAGAGCAGAGGTGGGTTGGCCATGCCACCTATCCATGTTCTTACCATGGTCACGTAAGATTCTGCACAGTGATCCTCATGTTTGCCCCTTCCTAGCTTGAGCTGGTCTCCTAGGAGGATGTCTCTTTCTGATGGCTGAGACATGGATCTGGGGGAAGGGGGAAAAGGGAAGAAGAAGGGGAAGGGGAAGGGAAAGGGGAAGGGGAAGAGGAAAGGGAAGGGGAAGGGGAAAGGGAAGGAGAAGGGGAAAGGAAGGGCAAGATGAAGGGGAAGGGGAAGGGTTATTCTCCTTCTCCAATTTGGATGCCTTAAGCTCCTCCTTAAGCTCCTTTATGTCTTCAGCCATAGCCTTTACAGCAGAGACCAGTGCAGTGTGTGAGAGACTGTTTTCAAGTTACCTTAATTGATTGGCAAAGTTGCTGACAGAGGATTTCCCCCATCTCCTCCCAAGATCCTACTTCCCAATGTCTCAGCATATGTCTTAGTTTAGAGCAAGACATCTCCCAAAAGGGGTGTATGTTTGTGAGGTTGTGTTCTTATTACTTTTTAAATGTAGTTCTTTGATATTCTTGAAACCTGGTGAGAAAAATTACATCTGAATCCATTAATTAAAAACAAAACAAACAAAAAAAACCTCCAAACCAAACAATTTCTAACTTTCTTAAATGTTCTACAGTTCAATATACCATGACATCCATGACATAATGATAAGATTTGGTAATTGACATAAACAAAAATGCCTTGGCTGATGTCCAGCTTCTCATCCATCAGCACTGCCAAGTCCTTTTCTGCAGGGCTGCTCTAAACACCATCATACCCCAGCCCATACTGAGATCAAGGATTGCCCCTATCTAGGAGCATGATCTTGCACTTTGCCTTATTGAACCTCATGAGATTCTCCTCAGGCCACCTCTCCAGCCTGCCCAGGTCCCTCTGGATGGCATCCCATCCTTCAGACTTATCAGCTGCACCACTCAGATTGGCATCATCTGCAATCTTGCTCAGGATGCACTCAGTCTCACTGTCAATATCATTGATGAAGATATTGAACAGCACTGATCCCAATACAGACCTTTGAGTGACACCACTTGTCACCCGTCTCCATATGGACATTGAGCTGTTGACCAGTACCCTTTGTATGCAATCGTCCAACCAAATCATTATTCACTGGACAGTCCATCCATCAAATCCATCTCTTTCCAGCTTAGAGAGAAGCATGTTGTGGGGGACTGTGTCAATGGCTCTACGAAAGTCCAGATAGATGACATCATATGCATTAATAAGATTTCACATCTCAGTTACCCCTTGTTCTTGACCATTTGCTTAGAAAATACTTAATGTTTACTAAGTACCCACTATTATAATTTGTACTAGCATTAATATTAGTGCTAATACTCAGCAATGCTGAATCTTCTTTGTAAGTGTAGTCACAAAGCATTAAGATCTACCAAAAGTTCCCATAAAAGAGTAGAGCTGCTAGCTATCTAATTTTGAGCAAACTTTGAACTTATTTTTTTGAATAAAAATGCCATGAGACACATAGGATGTATCTAAAAATTGTGGTGTCTTCTAGCTTTGAAGTAGGAGCTAGCAGCTAAAATCACAAGCCAGTCATGTGCCAACTCTGCATGTGAATTGATGAATCAAGCTTGAAGGACTGGTTGACGGCTAGCAATATGACAATCCTTCCAAATGGAAATATGAATTAGGGTCCACTGACTGCATTCACACTACCTTAGAACTTTTCTACTTACACCCTTATGTCAGAATTTTTCCCTCTAAGTGTACATAGTCTGAGCTGAGAACCCACAGAGTACGAAAGACCACTGAAAATTCACAAACATAAGGCTGTCACTATTCAGTCTAACCTGAGTTAGGTCAGTTTCCACAGACTCTGATGAAGCTCAGTTTTTTTAAGCTTGTGAAGAACCTACTGGAGAGGATAAATAATATTTTCCTATTGAGAAGCACAACTTTTATAAAGCACTTGGTGCTGAAAAGAGCATGATGTTCTTGAGACCCTCAGGTCAGTCAGGAATTGAGAAAAGAGTTAATACTACTTTTAAACAAGTTTCCAATGAGACTTAACTGACTTTTACAAGAGAAAACATTTAGAAATTATTTTCACTCGTAAAATAAACCTTACTGTTAGAAGTGCAAGACACAATAATAAAGTAGGTATTTAACATAGATTACAGTTAACCTTTACCTAAAACCTTCAGATTGAAAACATAATATTAATCAGAAGAGAATGTTTAAAAATGCTGTCTATTTATGCAGTTGTTTGGACTTTGTTCTATCAAGACCTGTTGACACTATGACGATATTAATACTTTAATAAAATAGCTAAATTTTGTGGGGTTTTTAATAGTTTAAGTGGCTATGGAAGTAAGGCTTCTTTCAATTTGCTCTAACAAGCACAGTAGAAAAATCACTTAATCCTTTCTGAATTAAAAAAAAAAAAAGAAAGAAAAGCTGTTTGCTTCTGCCCTTTTCTAGGCACAATCTCCTCAATATTCATGCTCATGGTTTTGTTTTATTTTATTTTTTACAATCACTATCTCAGTATTTCATTTTCATTTCTTATCATGTTAAATGAGATTTTGTTTCTCAGCTTTGACCTTTTCAATGGGGAAAAACCCCACAACTATAAAATAAACAGAAAAGAATCTGGTGTAAAGTCTAATTCTGCTGAAATCAGCAAACCAGGAATCCATTAGCAAAATCCATTACATGATTCACACATGGTCCAAATCAATGGCAGACTACTGTGGCTGCTGTGAGTTTGCTGGTTAAAAGAAAACTATGTTATTGCTACTGAGAATTAATCTATTAAATAATATTGCTGGCTAGTTGCAGTGTTACACCTCAGTCTTAATGTCACTTGAGTTTAATTGATAGGCCACATACCTGCTGCACTTTCTGCTCAGTTTCAGTCCTTCATTTCAGACTTCAAATATAACATATTTTGGGGAAAAATAATCTTTTGTTTCAAAGCTCTGTATAACAAAATAATAAAGAAGGAAAAGCCCAAGTTCTCTGGCCATCTGGAGCTCAATCTTTCCCTTCTAAATCCTGTTCTTCCTATCTTCAATGTTAGATTTGTTTTATCCTTTAGATTCTTTAGCATCTTCCCTTTCTATCCTACTCCTGCTCCACTTCCTCAAGGTACAAAACCAGAATTAGCTAAGTACAATAGTATTTCTTCCATTTGAAACTTTTCTCAATTTTGCTTTGTGGCCTGTGGCTGTGAAGAGGGGCACAGTTTGCTGATCCTAATGGAATAGAACTGATGATGTCCTGCTTTTTACTATTTCTTCATCCCCCAAACCAGAAAAACAGTAGATCTTTATCTCAGAGAAATTATAGTGGAGATTATTTTGGCCAGAGACAATGAGATGAGCCTTTTTCTTTTTTTAACTGCACAAACCTTTCTTTCAAATCAACATTTTAACCGGGTATTCCTATTCCATATACATTGATAAGCAATTCAGGTTTTGAATAATTTACACATGTTGCTGCTAAGAGGGGTGAAAGGACTGCAAGTTTAAAACACAAAGGAGAAAAGTTAATTTAAAGTGGTGTTTGGTAAAAAGTCCTCTTTGAGAACCTGTGTGTAATTTAACAGATTAAGAGAACTGATAGTAACTTCACAGTATGCCTAAGTGGAGGTCTCTAAGGGTCAAGTCTCGGATCTGGTGCAGCACGTTAAACAAGTTTGTCAATTTTCCATCAGATTGACTTTCCTCACAGTCTGGAAGCTTTGTCTCATTTCATCTTCTTTCCACAGGGGTTCTTAACATTGCAAACTGCCATTTACTTTTGTCTCAAAGTGTGAGGAATGGTTTTTATCTCCAAGTGACAATCACGGCAGGCAGCTCCAGCTCTGCCTTTAATGTTGGACATTGTCCCCCCTCACCAACTGGGCTTTTTTTGTGTTTTTTTCCCCTCTTTGGGAATGAAGTGGATTTTTAGAATACACTCAATATAATTATTAACAGAATGTACTTAGGGCAGATGTCTGTAGTCTCTGAAGTGAAAAAAAAAAAGGCAACAGAAACCATGGAGCTTTTTCTTTGCAGTTTTCAGCATAATGAGGGGTCAGCCTGAGAAAATACGATGTCTATGGGAAGGTCACGGGGAAGAGTATTAACCTCTCTTACATTTCCATGTCTATTATCCCCTCCTGTTAATATCAAGGAAAGTTATGTGCACAAAATGTAGTGAGAGCATGCTTCTTAAATAGGTAAATGTTGTTGAAGACTCTAAAGGTATATGTTTGGATTAACCGCACTAAAGACAAGAATCTACTTTCACTCTGCACCAGGTTAAAAAAGAGCAAAATTTATCTGCAAGCCTGTGGGACCTGATGATATTCTCACATGTACAACCATGCAGTCCCCTTGACTAAAATTGGGCTACTTGGAACTTAACCGCTTGGTTGACCTAATGACCTCTTGCTGGAATAAGACTGCCATTTATGTCAGTAGTATGAGAGTAAAGTCACAGGAGACCCCAAATCCCGTATTTTCTTTTGTCTGCAACTGTAGCAGTCATTTCCACTTGTGAAAACTGGCTGTCATCAATCATTAAAGCTGTAATCACTGTCACATTATTTGCAAGAATTTCTCACACACACCAATATCTCTGTCAGATACAAAGGAATGAGCTTGGTTAGTACTTTCCTTGGTGCTAGTTACATCATTCTTTCAATAACATGGAGAGACTCATCGTCTCTTTTGCAATGCACATCTTTCTCCTTAAACAATGTCAAAGTTTTATACAAATGTAAATAGGTCTGCTATTTTGTTCTCTGAAAAGTGATATACTTCACCTAATCAAGTGATTAAAAACACGATGAAAAGCTACCAGATCAATTGGTCATAATGCATTCATGACTAAAATATCTGCCACCATTTTAGAAATTGTAAATAACATATAAACAAACAAAAACTCCACAACCAACAAACAAAACAAATGTTGTAGTGATAACTTTTGCCAACAGCCTCAAGAGAAAGCAAAGCAAACCTGAATATTGAAGTTGTTGAGCTAGTGATCCATGGAGCACTTCCAGCCCAGGAGGAGTGAACCACAGGATGCCAGCCTAGCATTGAGCATCTGGAATGAGAGATACTGCTCCCTGTCAAAAGTATTTCCATGGAGCAGGTGTGCCTCTTTACACATGATTGCTCAGTGTGTAAAGAAAGAATTGCATAACCTGGGAAAGGTCCAGAGAGCCCTGCAGTTAGAGCCACACTAGACTACCTCCTGCTCTCACACTGCTCTGCCACCACCTCAGAAGACAGGTGCTGCATGGGGGAAGGCTGGAGCAGAACAGGGAAATGTTCTTGAGGTTAATCCAAAGGGCGTGACAGTTGGGAGGGTCAGGAGCCACTTAAACTGAGAATGTGAGTGGCTGGCGAAGAGTGTGGGACTGAGTGAATCTGGCATTCCTCCCTCCTTCCCTTTGCTTGTTTAAACTTCAATGGAAAGTAATAATTCAAAGACATTTTTCCATAGGAGTCTTGATACTCTCGCCACAACTTGCATAGTACCAGATGCTGTCATGGGATTGTCTTGTCAGATAGAAATGAGTTTTTAATGAGTTAACCTTAAAAAATTGTGCTGAATGTTGCAAATGGCAGAAAGAAAAGGATATCCAATAGCTACATTTTTCCCCTCAAAACTGATCCTTGTCTAGTTCTATTTTATGTTCTTTGGTTAGAGGTTAGTAGGTTTCCCCTAAAAAACACCTGATCAAAACTCCTTCATTTCCACATCGTGCATGAGTTGCTCAACCATAATAAGAAATGGCTTTGTTATGCAAATGATTGTGTCTGTGACAGGTCAGTTTTGTTCAGCTTAGCATGTGTTATTGTTTGGCAAACTCTCTAGAGAGTCTCTTGAGTCTTCCTTTTTTCCTGAATTTCCAAAAGGAGCAGGCAAACTGCCATGTTGGCCTGCTACAGCTTACTATGAAAATATACCACATCAGGCAGTGTTAGTAGAAAGGTATGTAAACAAGTACTGACAAGCCTTGGATCAAGACAGCCAGCATGGCTTCGCCAAGGGCAAGTCCTGCCTGACCAACTTAGTGGCTTTCTGTGATGGTGTAACTACATCAGTGGACAAGGGAAGAACAACAGATGTCATCTACCTGGACTTTCGTAGAGCCATTGACACAGTCCCCCACAACATGCTTCTCTCTAAGCTGGAGAGATATGGATTTGATGGATGGACTGTCCAGTGAATAATGATTTGGTTGGACAATTGCATACAAAGGGTACTGGTCAACAGCTCAATGTCCATATGGAGACGGGTGACAAGAGGTGTCACTCAAAGGTCTGTATTGGGATCAGTGCTGTTCAATATCTTCATCAATGATATTGACAGTGAGACTGAGTGCATCCTGAGCAAGATTGCAGATGATGCCAATCTGAGTGGTGCAGCTGATAAGTCTGAAGGATGGGATGCCATCCAGAGGGACCTGGGCAGGCTGGAGAGGTGGCCTGAGGAGAATCTCATGAGGTTTAATAAGGCAAAGTGCAAGATCATGCTCCTAGATAGGGGCAATCCTTGATCTCAGTATGGGCTGGGGTATGATGGTGTTTAGAGCAGCCCTGCAGAAAAGGACTTGGCAGTGCTGATGGATGAGAAGCGGGACATGAGCCAACAGTGTGCGCTTGCAGCCCAGAAGGCCCAATTGCATCCTGGACTGCATCAAAAGAAGCATGGCCACCAAATCAAGAGAGGTGATTCTGCCACTTGTGTCTGGTGAGATCTCATCTGGGGTACTGTAGCCAGCTCTGAGCCCCCCAAGACAAGAGAGACATGGTCCTGCTAGAGCAGGTCCAGAGGAGGGCCACAAAGATAATCAGAGGACTGGACACCACTCATATGAAGACAGAGTGGGAAACTGGGGCTGTAAGCCTGGAGAACAGAAGGCTCTTGAGAGACCTTATAGTTATGTTTCAATACCTGACGTACAGGAAGGCTGAGGAAGGACTCTTTAGAAGGGCTTGTAGTTTTGAACTAGGACAGGGTAAATTTCGGTTAGACATAAGAAGGAAGTTCTTTACTGGAAGAGGTTGCCCAGGGATGTGGTTTAGTCCTCTTCCCTGGAGACATTAAAGATCAGACTTGATTTTGTCCTGGGCGGCCTGATCTAGTTGGAAGTGTCTCTGCTCACTGCAGGGGGGGTTGGACAAGATGACCTTTGAGGGTCCCTTCCAACCTGATGAAATCTGTGAATCTATGTGAATCTGTGATATAGATAGCCCTGCCAGTGCTGCCTGAAACGGCAATGTTGCACAGAGATAGTTTAGTGAGATAATTTAATAAGCTTTAAAATACAAAAATAAGGGGTTTGCAGCTGTTAATTTGTTAAGCTGTTTCTGTGTAAATACTTCCCCAAAGCAATACCTTCACCATGTGAATGAGGAGCTGCTCACACTGCAGCTATCCCCTGGGATCCAGTGCCACAGCCTACCTTTCCCCTGCTACCTACCTTGTCACTTTTGCCTTTTCCTTTGTGCCTCTGAAATGGCAATAAGAACAGAGTGTGTGCAGGCCTTGGGTTATATTGTAAGAACCAGAGAAGTTAGGGGGTTTGGTTAGTTTCGTTTTGTTTTGTTTTTTCTGGATACCCTTTACTTTGTGTGTATCCCAGAATTAGAAAATTACTCTTCTGGTTATTTAGGCATTTCAAACCTGATGCAAGTCTTATGAGATGTTCATTGCAAAGTTAGCTTAACAGACACTTCACACAATTACATATCTTAGACTTCTTATATTTTCCCCACAATTCCAACAATAATTGTGTCACAATATGGATTAATTTCTTGTCACACCCAGCTTGAATTGGTGAGATATTTTGAGGCAGTGGAACACAAAAGCAAGTTGCTGACATTTGTAAACTCTCCTTTTTAGTGTATGCATTATCATAGTTGAACCTCACCCAGCAGCTAAACCCCACACAGCCACATCCTCACAATGCTAAGTGGGATGGGGGTGACAGTTAGAAAAGTAAAAGTAAGAAAACTGATAAATTGAGTTAAAAACAGTTCAACAGGTAAAATAAATAAATAGTAAAATAAATAAAATAAAACAAAATGAAGTAAAATAAAGTTGTGCAAAGCAAAACAAGGAATTTATTTACTGTTTCCATCATCAGGCAACTGCTCATCCATTTCCAGGGAAGCAGGGCTCTATCACACATAGAAGTTACTTGGGAAGAAAAGCAACATCACTCCAAACTTCCATCCCTTCCTTCTTCTTCTCCCAGCTTTTTATTGCTGAGCAAGACATCATAAGGCTATTGGGGTCAGCTTTCCCAGCTGTGTCCCCTCCCAACTTCTCATGCACCCCCAGCCTACCTGTTGGTGGGGTGGTTTAAGAGACAGAAAAGGCCTTGACTGTGTAAGCACTGCTCAGCAGTTACTAAAGCATCCCTAAATTACCAACACTATTTCCAGCACAAGTCTAAAACACAGCCCTATATGAAGAAAAACAATTCTATCACAGCCAAGAACAGCACCCACATTAAAATAGCTGGCATTTGGCTCTTACATCCTTTCTTTCCTGCTTGTGGAGCAAAGATTACCCACACAGGCATGTTAAATAAATACCGTATGTGGCAGTTTAGGCTGGATGCCCCCTGCCACTGCTACATGAGATACACCTCTGGTGTCCTGGGTGCCCACCCAATAGGGGTGGACACAGGAAACGGCGTATTTCTACCCAGAAATCCTGCGCCCTATAAAGCCATCTGCAGAGTCATTCTCTTCCTCTTTCTTCCCTCTCTGTCCCTGTGGGAGATGCTTTCTTTTATCGGGTAACGGTGGAGGAGTATCTCACGCTCCTTAGGCCTGACTAGACCTAATACCAGGAGGAGAATGGAGCGGGGGCAGTCTCAGACCTGGCCAGCCTGAGACTTGCCTAGCAGTGGGAGGGGGAAGAAAGAGCCCTGGGGGTTTGGGTTTACCCTCAGGTGGGGAGAAGGGAAGGATTGGGAAGCTTTGGGAATTCTGTGAGGAGTTCTGTATGCTTTTGGGATATTCTTGACACTATCCTTTGTAGTCTTTTGTAGCTTCACCAATCGCTTTTCCATTTAAACTTTCCATCACTCTCCAATCCGTTTGTGTGAGTCTCATTGTTTTGTCCCTTCGGGGCAAGAGATGTTCTGGCTGGCCTCAAACCATCACACCGTATTATCTACAACACCTATACAAATCTCACTGCCATGGTGAGCAGCTCAGGACCAAACTGTCCTTCTGAGCAAGTCTGATCTGTAAGTGAACTTGAGCTCATTGTTTTCCCATTCTGATACACAAAGATCACTATACTTTCTGATCTCACCACCAAGTTTATTTATTTATAAATAGCAATACTGTATCAATATCAAAAAGATGACCTCAAGTTGTACTTATGTATTTTTATGGAGTGGAATTGAAAAGCGATTTATAAGCAAATTCATTACATCATTTTTTGGGCACTGCAAATGTACAAATGGAATCAAGTTATAATGAGTTTTTTTTTCTCTTTTGGGAGTGGAATGAGGTGCTGAAATTGACAATTTTTCAGGGGGCAGAACTACAACTTATCTAAAAATTAGCAAGAACTGGCCCTGTTAAAACTCCATACTTCCCAGTGCAAATGTGCTCATTTCTTCAGAATTTTTGTCTTGAGTATCGTCACCTTTTAAAAATTACTGCAAGTGACTGGAGTGACTTCTGTAAACACTGTCAATGCTCAGCGTATCCCAGGATCAAATACCTTGTGAGGAAGGAACAAATTGACTTACTGCTTCCTGCTTTCTTATTGAATGCTTCTGTTTTCCTGCTTTCTTATTGAATGCTTTTATTTTTTTTCATAAGCAAGTAGAACTCCAATCACTTACAGTGAAGAGGTTATGAAGAAATGGCAGAAGTAGCTAATTAGAAGAGCTATTTTCCTCTGGGAACTGATTCTGGAAGAACTGCATAATTTTAAGGCTCTGATTCAGGGACGTATGTCAATACTGTGGATAGTGCTTAATCATAAAATCAATGCTTCAAAGTGTACATGCTTACCACTTGGCCAGGAGCTGGTTTGCAATGGCATTTCCACACTGTTTAAGAACACAGTGCTCATTTCTGTGCAAACGTTTTCTTACTTGTCTTATTGTTCAACTCCTATAGAACTGCTTTCTATTCATGACCTTCAATAAAATCTGAAGAGATTGTTACTTATTGTGACTAACCACTCAGAGAGGGGAAACTTCTGGTGAAACTTTTAACTTTACATAGGTTTACAAGCCTTGACTTTTGGATTCATTCTCAGCAGCCAGACATTGGTGATGGAGGAGGATTTTTGAACATGTTTTCTTATGAGCAGCAAAATTAGACAAGGCCTTATTACGTTTGGGATTTCTCCCCCCCACACACCTCTTTCTGGTGGTATCAGCAGGCAAGAAATCATAATGTATACATTTGGCTTGCTTGGGTTTCATCAAAGTCCAGGCTATGAACCTAGTGTGGTGGGTTAGCCACAGGACAGGCAGTGACACTAAGGCAGACTGAGAGGCTTTGAGCTTTTTTTAAAATCTAGCCTGCAACTACAAAAATTGAAGAAAAAAAGAAAACAAAACAGAACCACACCAAACCAAAACAAAACCCCACTTCTAAAACCAACAACAAAAACCCCAAACCAATCCAACCCCAAATCTATGAGAGCAAAACACAGTTTTAGGTGCTGAGAATGATCTTTGAGATCCCAAAGTTGTCCATTTTACACTGAGGCTGTCTTCTTACCTTGCTCGATTTTGGCATCCTCTAATACCACATCTGTTGTTTATCCTGTAAACTGGCAGCCAAGCTGTTCTTGCCAAATCCATTGCATTTACTCCATCTTGGAGATACTGGTATGACCCTGTGCTGGGTAGGAATCTAAGGCACAACAGTTTTACTGTTCAAAGGGTAGACAGAGGCGGGGGGTGGTGGAAATAAATAAAAAGAAGTGTATACTTTTTCTAATTCTGGGCTTTGGTATAGATGTGATAGAAATTTGTGGTAATATTTTACTAAGATATATATGTATGTGTGTAAAGATAAAAGGGGATAAAGGTACACATCAAAGACAGGATGGAGATCTAATGTCTGCAATAATGATCCACAATAAGTGAGGATAATAACAATAATAAGAGAAATATTTATAGATAATTCTAGAAGAAAAACACTCTTATTTCTTACAGGCAAATCTGGCTTCTCTTAAAAGATTAATAATTTCTCACATACAGTTATATATGGTAATTCTAGTGCTATGTAGTTTAAATTATATATTTTATGGGTATCTGTAGAGCAGTTATTCTTTCCCGAGCAAGATAGCTAACTTTGAAGTGGCCATTGCAGGAAGAGTGCTCAAACTGATTCCTCACACTTGCTTCAAAGTGAGTCATGCCAGAATGCTAGCAATGGCAAAATACCAGCCTGAAGACACCTCAAGCAGTATGTTCTAGAGTTACATCCACAGTATGTATTAAACCCAAGACATGATTTCACACCTCAGATAGTATTATTAGGGGGAAAATTTAGACTTAGTTGATGTGTAAAGTCCACCTAGAAATACTAGTCTGTGAAAAGCAATCCCTTGCATGTTTCCAGGGGTATAGAACTGTGACGAAGATATTAGCATATCCTGTGAATGTGTCATTGACAGCCTACCCCAGCAACTTCTGGTCTCACCTTTTGGAAACAAGCTAAGAAGACCCCATGCCGACATGGTATCTGCTGGTTATTATTAGTTACCTGATACTGCTTCTGTTGTAAGCCTAATATCATGTTGTACATACCTGTATGCTGGGAGTCAAGGAGTAGCGCATAGATACAGTGAATTTTGTGTAGTGGAGTTGGGCTGCAGTTCTGGAATGTTGAGGACTTCAGAGATGACTGGTATCAGGTGACTGTGGAGCTGTGTTGGGCTAACCTTGACTGGCCGTCAGGTACTTACTCGTTTGTTTTCTCATTCCTCCTCTTCAAAAGGATGGAGAAAGACAGTAAGATGGGAAAATCGTTTGGATCAAGATAAAGTCAGGCAGATCACTCACCAGTTACTGTCAGAGACAAACCCTGGGGAAAATTAATTTGATTTATTGCCAATTAACATGGGTTTGGAAGGGGAGAAAGAAAGGGAAAATCCAAACCACTTTCCTTCCTTTCCTTTTCCTTTCCTTACCTCTTCTCCCAGGCTCAACATCTTTCTTTCACTCCTGATACCTTCACCCACTCTCTTACAAGCAGTGCATCATGATGGGGAATGCAAGTTATGGTCAGTCCCTGACTGGTTCTTTCTCCCACTCCTTCCTTCTCAGGTAGCATTCTTACCTTCTTGCTGACTCACCCGGGCTGAGGTTATGGCCAATCCATCTGAGCACACAAGGAGGCTGCAAAATGGCCCTGCTGCCAAAAGCAGTGTGTGCCTTGCAGACAAAGGCTTAATAATTGCCAGAACTCCCAGGACCCAGTGGGAACCTAAAAATGGATGTGTGCATATTGCCTTCCCTTCTGGGTTCTGCAATGCTGGTTGCAAGCGGTTTGGAGAAGGGAGTTTTCTCAGTGCAGAGCAGACCTCTGGTTAGCAATCAATAAAGCAATCCTTTAATGTTCCTCATACTGCACAAAAAAAAGAAGCGTGTACTATAAATCTGTATTGAAAGGATGCTGTCCCCCCTCCTCTAAGGAAGCACCTACCACAGGAAAAGATGGATAAACAAATAATCCTCTGGTTTTAATGAATACATACATTATATCAGCAATAGTTATGGCAACAGAAATTATGTACTTTGAGGTAGCATCTCTTGTGTCTTGTAAACATCTCAGCCTTCTGTCATGGCCCCCACTGGGGCTATTTACAGCTACAATATTACAAGTTAGCTACCTGTCTAATTATACACAACTGGATTGGTTTCCACCACTCAAGTGTTTGGTTAACCCTTAATGATAATTAATTTTCTAGTGTTACGCTGTATATCAACTTAAAACTTTCCAGATGCTAAGGTGTCCCAGTAGAGCAGAAAACCTGTAAAGATACTGAAATGTGCATGCTTTGCAACTTCTGTTTTCACTAGTGGTAAAAGGCCCTATTTGGAGGTGGGGAAGGAGGTGGGGGGGGAGACAAAAAGAAAAATTAAAAAGGGAGCAGCACAAAGTCATGGGAACTCGGACTCATACAAGACAACATGCACTGCAAGTCTGTTGTCCTTGTTTACTTTTAGGAGTGTTTAACAAAGAATTAGACTGCACACAGGTCTTGATTTCAACATATGAGTGTGTTAATGAGAACTGCAATGGGCAGCCAGTATGTGACATGCAGCCCTAGCTCAGTTGGTTAAGTTTTCCTCACTGCTAAGCTTGAAGGGATTTTATTTGTCCTGTCAGTGATGGCTGAAGTCTTTATGTGGGTGTTTATTTAAGTCATCTTGTAAACAGAAATTGCCTGCTTAAAGGAGATGAGTTGAAGGGAGTATTTGCTGCTAGTGTAATGGCATCCTTTGAACCAAGTGATCAGAACTACCCTTAGGTTCAGACCAAGAAGATAAATAGGACCTTCTGCTAAACCTGCACCCAGAGACTACACTTTTACACTGGGAAAAGGTGAAACAGTACCAAAAAAAAGCATTAATCTATTCCTCCCAGCATTCCTTTCTTTCCTGTCATGGCATTTCATCAGACAATAGACAGGCCTCTGCTTTCTTTGTCACAGGTTGTAATCAAGCAAATCAGGGAATATACATTTCTGTCAGTCCAAGAAATATTCAGGGATACTGACGAACAGCTGATGAGAAATGACTATGGAGCCATTGATGGGAAGGAAGATCTACCCCTGAGAGCAAGTCCAGAGGAAATAAACATCAAAATGAATGACTTACAAGGCACAGTAACCACATTTGTTGACACACTGAATAGTCTTACCACACATAAATATTCTTGAGGAGAGATCAGGTCTTGCAGGCTCACAGCAATTACACCAGCACAGTTTTAACAACATGCAAGGATAGGTTGAACAAACATCTTAGCATAAAAGTCATTAATGAGCCACCATAGAAAAGGAAATGCTAGAAAATCATCACACCTCACAGTATTCATACACGGATGAGCAGAGGAATGGGTTACATCAGTTGGGGTGAAGTAGCTCTGCTGGGTGATCTGTAAAAGGACTGGATGTTCCTACTATACAGAATAGGTTGTAGGTGCTCTTCAGCACAAGACAGGCTCAAGAACATGCATCACTTAGACCTGAAGAGTTCATGCACAATGCACAGGCCTTTTGGGCTGATCCCTGCTGCAGTTTCATAAGCTTAGAGTACAGATGAACTGGTAGAATGCCAGTACTACTCTCAGAGTGGGTCTATGGTACATACTGAGAGACTGCTCTCGCAAGTCAACCATCAGGCTAAGGTTGACAAAATGTGTTTTCTTTTATCACCTAAAGGGAAAGGAATTAGAGGGAGAACAGCTTATTTTGGGTCTCTCCAGAAAAAGAAATACAGATTAAGAACACAGTTTTATTAGCTCTGGGAACCACTTCTAGAACTCTGTCTTTTAACCGGGAAAATTTTTATAATATTAAATAAACCTTTGGGTATTAATTCAAATTTGCTTTTCCTCCTTTACATTTAAAGTTTCCGCAAATGCCTGTAGAGGTGTGAGTGAGTCCTGACAATGTAATTTACATTATGCTTGTGTTGCATCCTCTCTCTAAACTCAGGAAAGGAGGTTGTGATTAATTTAATGGTAAGGCTTTCTGCATTCATCAAAATGACTAAAGCTAGGAATTTCTCTTTAGACATGTGAACACAAAGTGTTTATTGTCATATTTTCAAGATATTTTCAAAGGTATACTTTTTAAAGTGAATAGACTTTTCAACACACAGTTGCTGTATTTTTGAGCCTAGATCAGATAATATTAATTGTATAGTCACTCCTTTGCCCCAGCAAATGTGACCACTGGACGTTTACAGTGAGGGATTAATATCGTCATATGAAATAAATACTGTTGCAAATTCAACCTGATGAACCTGAAATTATGCAAGAAAGAATAGCTTTTTACAGCTCTATCCTTCCCATACATTCAGTTTCTATTTCTTTCATTAATTACAAGCATACTGCAAGGTTTATAAGCCTCTCTAAATTTGCTAACGGACTTGTCTGCTAAAGCAGAACCTTGAAATATGTATGTTCATTTCTTTGAACTAATATTCTTTGTGATTTTCTTATTTTCAAAACTGCATAGTCCCTTAATTTGCTTAGGAAATTTCTGAAATAATTTTGGTTTGGTTTTAATTTTTTTGTTTGTATAATGTGGGTAAGATTCAAGAAGAATAATGTACCTAAATATTACCTCACAAAATTTTGCATCAACATAACAAGCAAACGGCAGGGGAGAGGAAGGACTGGGACAAAACCAGGAAAAAAAAGCAGTTCCAGAGTGTCTGGCAGTGATACAATGTTCAGCATTATAATACTATCATACTTTCTCAGCATGCTGCTTTATGTAAGTTTTTTGCCTTTGCAATTGCAACTAACAAAGAGGAAAGAGTGCATGGTAGAGTTCTCCTATCTAACGTTTAAATTCGAACTTTTACTATGAAACTCCTTTGTTATTTTTGGCAGAAAAGCTTCAGATATTGCCATTTAATTTTTTTTCTCCTTCTGCTTTTCCCTTTTTTTGCCTATATCTAGTCAGCTTAGTTTTTTAATGTTTCCATTTGTACTTTCACATTTCTTATCTTTCCACAGTCCATATATTTTTGTACCTAGAAAGGTTACAGACTAACAAAAAGGTGAGGATACTGTTGAATTTTTACTTGGTAACTTGAAAACACTGCAGAATATACCAAAAATGGTGGAACAGAAAGGAACAAACAGATAAAAACAGAAATAATTTTTTAAAAATTTCACTTTATACAGAGGGAGCAAAGGAAAAAAGTAAAAATTTTGGTTTTTTTACTGAAAAAAGACAAAAAAGAATTGTTCTGTTTCAATTTTTTTTCCAAAGTCAACACTGACATTTAAAAACCAAAATTAAGTCAGTTTCTTTAAAACTGATGGGAAGATGGGAAGATCCCATCTTCCCAGCAAGATGGGAAGATTTAATTGAAACTCTTGATCTTTCCTACTAAAACCTCTTATTCTAGTTAGTAATACCTAGATTCTTTAGTCATGTTCCTATGGTCTCATGCTAGCTGCAGCTCAAAGGTTCAATGGTCAGTTAAAAACATAATCCATTTTTGGTATCTACTGATATGGTGATGCTCCACCACCTGTATTGTGGGTGGATAAACTGTAGACCTGCACTACTTTCAGGCAAAAATCAAAGTAAAACTTACTGTACAGTCTAATAAAGTGCCAAGACTTAAATCCTTGAAATGTTCTATTGTTTTAAATATTTATTTAGACAAACATTTCTATACGCAGCCATACAATTGTCAAACCAAGGAATTACTTTATTACTGAGCTGTCCCTGAAATATAAGACACTAGCTCAAGATTCAGAGTGTCTAATGTATGTTTCTCCTCAGGTTTTGTACAGGGTTCATCACTGTATTTTGTAAACACCACGGGGTAAGTGGTCAAAACAAACCACAAGAGAATAGATCACTACGTATTGCAGGCCTTCAGCTGTGATGAGCCCTTGAAAGACAAGGTTTCTCTTCAGGAGTGTTTGGGAAAACAGAGAAAGATTAAATAACTGAGTGTTCATTAGAAGGTTATTTCAAGCACAGTTATTTCATACCCATGCATCTGCTGTGGGTTACACAGGTACAGCTCTGATGTCAACCCAAGTCAACAGTCAGTTTGGCATTCTTCCTTATCACTAACCATGGATGAATTCCTAGCCTGACCAAAGTCAGTGGTAAAACTACCACTGGCATGAGTAGTGAAGGGTTTGGATTATGCCTTATCTGAGGGAGGCCAAATTTTTGTTCTTATTGTACTGGTTGTAGCTGGGAATGATATGCTGGCAAGCCTACACTATGTCCTTAGCTTGAATTTCATTTGTGTTGCTGCCGTAGTCCATTCATTTGTAAAACAAGTGTAAAATTGATTGCATCACAAGGACCTTCACTGTCTTAAATTTGTATTTTGGGATAAAAATGGCTCTGTAAATGCAAAATAATAAAATTTCAAATTTTGCCCTCAATGTTCATATATGTATAGCAATAGGCTGAAAACATCAGAAGATAAAAAGCAAGCATAGATCTCTAGAATTCAGTTTAAATCCCAGCCAGTGCATTCCCTAGCAATATTTCCCCATTGCTCTGTTGGGTGCTGTCAAATGATACAAAAAACAAATAGAGGCACTGTATATAGAGCAAGGGGGAAAAAAAAATCAGAAGCTCTTCACTGTTACATGAAAAATATCCCCTGATGTTTTAAAAAAAATCTCACCTCATTGAAGTCATTTTTCTATGAGATGGAGTAATATATTTTAAAAAACAGACTCTCCGTCACACTGCAAGTTCCTTGTGACCTCATTTGGTGGCCCTTGACAGAACATCATGAGAGCTTTATTTGGAAGGACATTGGGAAAGGACAGATTAAACAGGCTGTATTCTATTTTCTCTACTTTGGGGAGATTTTTCACCTTTCTTGGAAATTATATCAGCTGGGATTAGTGCATTCTATTTCCTGCATGTATAAGGCTGAGAACTAAAGAAAATTAGAATAAAAGTCAGTAAACTTGGCTACACTTTTCTCTTACTACATATTCGTCCATATGCTTGCTTCTTTTTGCTTTGATCATGTCTTGTTTTGGCAGGCTGTACATATATGTGCAGGTGTAGGGTTTTCTTTTTTTGCCATTTCCAGAATGTAACCACTGTGTGGATGTATCAGCCCATTTCCATTCACTTTTATTTATGAAAATATTTTTTGTTTAACTTTGCTTTTACTCTTCCATCAGATTTGCTCTTCCTTAATGACTAAGGATAATCCTATGTGCCCTGTTTTCTGACTTTGCTTTCCCGTTGCTCCTTGTTCTACCCACGAGAGAGGTCCTTTCCTATCTGGGCTGCAAAGCCACATTGTGCTCATCCTCCTGTGGATGAGCCTGCATGGCACATGTTTGGCAGCACCCTGGACACATGCACACATGTACAGAAGTACATCCCAGGGCCTTGCTTAGCAAGTCCAATGCTAAAAGTGCTGTGTAGGGAATCACCTAGAGCCTCTGTGGGAGTCTCATTTTTGCTAGTCCACAGTGTCTGCAGTGGGATTTTGGGTGCAGGACACTAGTTTAGTGTCCTGGTACAAAACCAGACAGGCCTTAAGATGTCTAGAAAAGGTCCGTTTCTCTCCCCTCCTTCCTGCAGAAAAACAGGGCAACATGGGAAAAAGAACAAAGGAGACAGGACTCCTGCCTGTCTGGTAAACAAATTGTTTACCTCAGTGAGAGCATGTAAGCTGACCACTGCTCCCCCAGAAACAAGGCTTTTGTTTCTGCCTTTTATGGTTATAGCCTAGCAGAATGCCTTTCCATTGGGCAGCATCCCCCATGTGGGTAAGACCAGCTGTGAGTAATTAGTTCACTGCCATTTGGGTTTAAAGGTTCTTATCAAGCCTCCCTCTGCTGTAATTGAGCACTATCTGTTCTCGGAGACCTTCTCTTTCCAAGTTATTGCCTCCTAGTTTGCATAAAATTGTTTGTATTTTGCCTTAAGACTGCATATTCCCTTTATAAATATATATTCCAACCATATAACAATCCTATTTAATGAGTTTGGCAATTTTCATATTAATATAGGTTACTAATATTTTATTAATACCCATTTCCCATATGTTTTTTTATTGTTGTAAGGGTAATTAATAATTCCCCTTCACAACAACTTTTAGTTTGTTCTGGACCAAGAAAGCCATGACACCCAGCCAGGCAGTCATTTGATAGTTAACGTAGGACATTTGAAGAAATTGGGTTTGAATTAATAAACTAATTGTCGGTACCAACCTGATGAGCCACTTACAAAGCCTAAGCAAAATATTCATTTCAGGGTCCAGGTTAATAACACACTTTCCTTATGCTTGACTACAGTACACCACTCTTGCTATTCAGTTGCATGTTCAGAAGCTTTTTGTCAATTCCCCATTACTGAGGTTCAGTTTCTGTTTGATTTCTGCTGGCGGTGTGAGCAGCAGAACCTAGGAGAAGTCAAATAAGGGCAGACGCTTTATGCAACAAGATCTGAAGTATTACTGAGCTCAACTAAACCTAGAGGGGACAGCAAAGGGTAAAACAGCTTAAACTGGTCAAGCCTTAGTGCTTTTTCTCCTGCTGCCTCTAATTCCACATTGTAAGCATCTTGGGCCTACAAATAGCTTTACAGCATATGTCATTGAAGTATCTTTTAATTTCCTTTTTCCTTTCCACTGATATATTTCAAGTTAATTTCAAGTTAAATCTCACTGAGGTTCCCAAGGCACCTCTGCTGTACTGTTCTGTGTTGGGTGACTTGCTCGAAAAGCTTCAACTTGTCACCTTCCTGTGTCATAATGAGTTCAGGTGTGTGAAAAGTCAAGTGAATGCAGTTCTCTGGGATATGTGACACTAATCATAACTCATAGCATAGTAAATCTTGGGAAGTACAAAACTTCCAGCTCCCATGGTTACCATTCTAGCTTTATAGTGCAGTTCAAGTGAGCAAATTAATACGATTTGGAAATGTGTGATTCCTGCTTAGCTAAGAGATTAAAAAGTAAGATTAGGATCAGAGTGAACGGGATTTGCAGGTATTATGGGCAGAAAAAATGCTAAACATTTGAGTACGTAAAATACATAAATTAATTTATTTAGGATTTCATTTAAATATGTCAGAAACTCATCCCAGTCAAAATCCTGTCAGCATTTCAGGGGTCCAATAACAATCACTCGAAAACACACTCCTTACAGCAGTAAATTAGGAGCAGTTTGCAGACATTTTATACTGAAGCTCTACTCATCTGCTTTCATTCACAGAAAAGCTGGTACCAGGATGAGCACCATCTGTGAAACTCTGCATGACAGAGATCTGGTGAGGTACTTGGGAAGATATCGATTTCTTATCACATTTGGAATTTCTACTGCAAAACAGGCTGTGGGGAAAGCTGCAAAATATCAAAACATACGCTACCAGTGGAAGGCAAGAAAAAACACTGCTGGTATACCATTGCTTGGCTAAGCCACTCTCCAACTGCAATATGGAAACAGGTCAGTCCCAAGGAGGCTGTTTCAAAAAAAAGAGATACCACAAACATGAGAAGTAATGCATGGATACAATAGAAATGGACCATTACCAGCACACCGTTCAAAATGCTGAGGCATGACTGGTGGTATAAATATGTGAGTGAACAAGGATTAAAGAATGTGCAAGAACAATGAGGCATTTTCATTGTCATGAGTTGCACTATGAGACACTTCAGAGGGCATGGCAAAGATAAGGCAATGAACAAATTAAATTAGCTGGGGGAAAATACACACTGGAAGGATTTTTTTTTTTGAAGCACTTGTGCTAATCAATGTATTTTATGATAATACAGCACGTCATTTTGATGAACTAAGCAAAACCCCCTGGTTATTCAGCTGTGGAAAAAAGCTAGATTTAGAATCTATAAGAAATTGAATAGAAACTAATATCTAAAATTTTAACATGTCACTATATGCAGCAGCACTGAAACACCTTCACTTGGTATTCTGCACTGCTCATTTTCCAGTGTCAGTTATGCAGAAATTAATAAAGATTCAGAGGCTAGATATGAAGTAATACATAACTGTCATGACACTTCTGAGTTCAAGTGACAGGCTGTCCTTTTCGACTTCTTGGCGAACCGATTTATCTAGCTATTAATGAAAAGAAAATGAAGCTGAGTGACAAAAGAGTAATGCCCTCTCTCTCTTCCTTTAAACTAGGTTTGAAGGGGGGTGGGTGAAAAAAGCAGTCCGGAGAAGAGATAGAGGGAGGTAAACCAGAGTCTGTGGTGAAATCAGCAGCCCAGCTGAAGTGCATGTACATCAATGCACACAGTATGGGTAACAAACAAGAGGAACTGGAAGCCTTGGTACACCAGGAAAACTACAATGTAGCTGCCATTACAGAAATGTGGTGGGATGATTCACACAACTAGAGCACTGCACTGGATCGTTATAAGCTCTTTAGGCGGGACACGCAAGGGAGGAGAGGAAAAAGGGGTGGCCCTGTGTATTAGGGAATCTCTCGACACCATAGAACTTGAGGTTAAGGATGAAAGGATTGAGTGCCTGTGGGTTAAAATCAGAGGGAAGGCTAACAAAACTGATATCTTGACTGGTGTCTGTTATAGACCACCCAACCAGGATGAAGAGGTAGATGAAGTATTCTACAAGCAGATGGAGGTCATCTCAAGATCATCAGCCCTTGTTCTTGTGGGTGATTTTAACCTGCCAGATATCTACTGGGAACTTAACACGGCAGTCCAGAAGGTTCTTAGAGTGTATGGAGCTGGACGACACAGCTGTTATGTGAGCCTACCAGGGATGAGGCCCTGCTTGACCTGCTAGCAGTTCTCTAATAGTGAAGGGCCAGTGGGGGATGTGATGGTAGGAGACTGTCAAGGGTGCAGCAGCCATGAGATAGTGGAGTTCTCAATATGCAGGGAAGCAAGGAGGTGCAACAATAAAATCCTTACTTTGGACTTCCGGAGGGCAGACCTCAACTTATATAAGCAACTGACCCAAAGAGTACCTTGGAAACCAGCCCTTAAAAATGAAGGGGGCCAGGATGGCTGGACTTACTTCAAACAGGAACTCTTGAAGGCACAGGAACAGGCTGTTCCAATGTGCTGAAAGATGAACCGATGGGAGAAGTGACTGGCCTGGATGAGCGAGTATCTTTTGAACGAACTAAGGAAAAAAAAGAGAGAGTGTATCATCTTTGGAAAGGTGGCATGGTAACTCAAGATATGTTTAAGGATGTTGTTAGATCATGTAGGAGAAAAATTAGAGAGGCAAAAGCCCAGTTAGAACTTAAACTGCCCACTTCCGTGAAAGATAACAAAAAGCATTTTTATAAATATATTAATGCTAAAAAGAGGAACAAGAAGAACCTCCATTCTTTATTGGACATGGAAGGGAATATGGTAACAAAAGATGAGGAAAAGGCAGAGGTACTAAATAGGTATTGATCGGTTAGAGGGTAGAAGGGCTCTGCAGAGGGACCTTGACTGGCTGGACAGATGGACAGAGTCCAACATGATGGCATTTAACAAGTCCAAGTGCCAGGTTCTGCACTTTGGCCACAACAACCCCATGCAGAGCTACAGGCTGGGATCGGAATGACTGGAGAGCAGCCAGACAAAAAGGGACCTGGGGGTACTGGTCAACAGCCGGCTCAACATGAGCCAGCAGTGTGCTCAGGTGGCCAAGAAGGCCAATGACACCCTGGACTGCATCAAGAATAGTGTGGCTAGCAGGAGCAGGGAAGTCATTCCTCCCCTTTACTCAACACTGGTCAGGCCACACCTTGAGTACTGTGTCCAGTCTGGGCTCCTCAATTTAAGAAGGACATTGAGATACTTGAACGTGTCCAGAGAAGGGCAACGAGGCTGGTGAGAGGTCTGGAGCACAAGCCCTGTAAGGAGAGGTTGAGGGATCTGGGATTGTTTAGTCTGGAGAAGATGAGGCTCAGGGGTGACCTTATTGCTGTCTACAACTACCTGAAAGGAGGTTGTAGCCAGAAGGGGGTTGGTCTCTTCTCCCAGGCAACCAGCAACAGGACAAGAGGACATAGTCTCAAGCTGTGCAGGGGTAAGTTTAGGCTCAAGGTGATGAGAAAGAATAATTGGCCATTGGAATCGGCTGCCCAGGAAAGTGGTGGAGTCACTGTCACTGGAGGTGTTCAAAAAAAGATTGGATGTGGCACTTGAAGCCATGGTTTAGTTGTCATGAGGTTTTACATATTAGGTAATAGGTTGGACTTGATGTTCTCTGAGGTCTTTTCCAATCTTGCTAATTCTGTGATTCCTCATCCATTGAAGAATTAGGTCTTCAGTTATGTAAATTAAACTATGGCCACTTTTTTTTCCCAGGTCAATGAACACCCATGCTACTTCTCCCTAGACTTCACTGTTAAGAAGGAACACAGCACTCAAAATATCACATATTTCATACACCCCTACGACATTAAAAAGTTGTGCTAAGAAAAATGATATCAAAAAGCCACTCTTTTCACTGTGGACTCATGATGGCATAGTTTTGGAAATGGCGGAAAACAGAGCCTAAGTAATTGGAAACCGTGATGTGGATGATGGTGATGTGTGTCCTAAACTTATGCCCTTTATTTACCACAGCACTTGAAGAATTCAGCTATGGCAATCATGTATATCAGGAGGCTTTGTGTAGCCAAATGATAAATAATGCAAATTGGGTGCAGATCAAAGGGTACATTTGCAACATCCCTTCACAGGCATGGTGAGGTGTCCCTGCCCATGGCAGGGGGGTTGGAACTAGGTGATCTTTGAGGTCTCTTCCAACCCTAACAATTCCTATGCTTCTATGGGCAGACAATGGCTTGCTAAGTAAGGACATAGCAAGGCATGTATGACATTACCTCTCCACCATAGTTCTACTGGTGACAGATAATCAGAAATTTAAATGTTATTCTCATCTTAGAGAGTTCCTAAAATATTGGAGGGTGCATGAACCATTTGTATGTGAAGAAGGAAGCTAAAAAATTTAATATTACCAAGCAAAATGCATAGCACTGGGCAGATAAATGATTAAATCCCAGTGCAGAATATGTTGTGCAGTTGTCACACTAATTACTGATCAATTACTTCAAGCTGTTTGCAACCTTATCAAAGAATAGCAAATTTACTGAAAGCAAAATGTGATAAGATGTCTTTTCATAGTTACAGTAGATTTGTTGAAACAGCTCTGACATTGAGATTAATAAAAGGTTTCCCCAAGGTAATATGATCTGTATATAGTCAGAATTTTAAAAGCTGAAAATTTGATTGTGGGAACTGTCATAAAAACTTTTACTTCTATTAATTGTTGTCGTGCAGGTAT
Organism: Indicator indicator; assembly: GCF_027791375.1. Classification (NCBI taxonomy): domain Eukaryota; kingdom Metazoa; phylum Chordata; class Aves; order Piciformes; family Indicatoridae; genus Indicator; species Indicator indicator. The sequence goes on from NC_072053.1 coordinate 75,862,178, forward strand.
TCTTAATACAGAAGAGGTGGAGGGGAAAAAATTAGTCAGATGATGAACTGAAAGCTTGTTATAAAAATATAAATTATAATGAATGAAAGTAAAGTACAAAAGCTGAGAAAATTAGCGATTCATTTTTTCAGGAGGGTTACAACACTGAAAACAGAGTGCAGGGGAATAAAGAATAACTTTTATAGAATATTAGCATGGAGAAGAAAGCAGTAAACCAACAAAATGTCAAAATGGCTAAAATATAGTTCTATAGTTTGAGAAGTCCCATTACACATCAAAGTATCTTGATTTTTCTCTTTGGAATTGTTGGTGTTGTGATTTCCACACACACCCTCCCCCCCGCCAGCCAAACTCCCACTGACTTGCCATGTAACTTCTGAGAGCTTTCTCTGCATGACTTTGCATATCAGCAAAGTTAACTTGCACTCCAAAAATTGTTCTAAAAGCAAATGTATAAACTTTTACTGAGCTCAAGTTTTGAGATTATGGAGAATTATTACATTTCCCACATTATGACTTTTCAGTTTTCTTATAGATTTTTGCGGTGCTTTGGTTTATTTACTTTTTTTTTTTCCCCTGACAAAATCAGCCTGACTTGGGAAAAAATAGTGTTTAGCTTGTAGACATCTGGCTGTGATGATTCAATGTTTTTTCATTGTGACAACTTTTTAAAATACAGTAGCTTCTTCTTGTTAGTGCTCTGCCTTTCTGGACCAACCCATGCACTCTCATCAGGAGTGAATACCATCTATTACTCTAGGGCATTTTAATGAACTAATAAGTTCAAATGAATCCAAAGCCTCATTTGTACACTCCAATGGGACCAAGGATATAGGGCTCCTAGTCTAGAAAAGCCATAACTCTGGTGACGTTCAGGAGAAGGGACACAAATGTCCCTAACTTCTTTCTTGCATGAAAGAGGACACCATTTGGGCTGCTTTTTAGAGGATAAACTCAGGAACCTTCTGTACTGTGTGCTCTTCCTAAGTCTTGGCTTCTAGAGCAAAGACTTGGTATATGGAAAAAATTATGTTGGATAATTATGAGGTCAGGAGACCATGGCATTCCTATAGTGCTTTCCTGTTACTCAAATGAGACATCTTTCTCCCAAGTGGAAATAGCAGCATTTCAAGGTGAAACAAACTTTGAGAATACAAGGTTGATTCTGGTTCAACATGTCCAGTTTAGGTAGCAATAGATTTTCACCATATCTCTTTATTTTTGTTTCTATCATCTCTTCCAGTCAGAATATATACAGTGGGAAAATATAGGTTTACTGATTTCTATTGAAGTTGGATCAATCTATGAAGAAGATTCTTGCCATTAACTGGCCATAGAGATGACTTTTATATTGAAACTAGCAATTGTGGGTATCATGGCTCTGAATGTTCAGAAAATAACAATGGAATGATGAAGATTTTTTTGTTCCACAGCACTCTGACATTTATAAAAGGACAATAAAAATGAATTTGTCAAAATGTTTTAAAACAAACAAACAAAAAAAGTAGATACAATGTATGAGCAATGCATTTTTCTTTAAAAAAATTAACTAGGGAATAAAAATTATCTATTATCTTTGTTAAGATATATTCCAGAAAATAGAAAAATAGTAAAGTTCCATTTATGGTAGGCCTTTTTTAATAAAAAAATTAAAAGATGTCTTAATATGCCATAAATTTATGAAGGAGCAATTTTCTCTCTTCAGTAAATACAGCTTACTTTCAAAGAAGTTAAAAGAATTTGATATAAATATTCAAGACCTTGGAACCCTGAAATTCAGATAATTCACATGTCTCTGACCATATTTTATATCAAGATGTGTGGTCAGAGACACTTTGAAAGAGATTTCAGGGTCAATCTTAAATGGATCCAGGTCCTACAATCTTCCTCGACATTTCCTGTTTCACTTAAGTAAATATTTCTCAGAGTTTTAGATCCTAAGAGGTGCCTAATTTTCTCCTGCACTTAATTCAAGCTTTAAAGACAGAATTTAACCCAAGAAAATACCTGGGTCAGCTAAGGTTCTGGAAGATTGTTGATATGCACCCCAAACTCTCTGATCTGACTTCTAGGGATCCAATAAAGTAACCTTATGAAGGTGACATTACCCTGTGATTTCTACTGATGAGCCTTGAATCTGTAAAGGCACTTTGCAGACAGAGATGTCATTACTAGGACTGTAACACCCACTGGCTTGTGTCTATGAAAGAAGGGGAAAGTAGTATTACGAATATTACATCAGTGTGCAGAAAAGGTTACTTTTCACCTTTGCCTAGTTATGGAGGTTGTATTTTACTTCAGGTATTCTCAAGGGGATTGATCACCTTCTGGGAACCAGATCTTGTGCCAACTCTGCTCAAGGATCTGAAGGATCACACTAATTTCAGAGACTTAAAGAATGCCTTGTTGTGTCCTAATTAATTTTTAAAAAGGAAGTGTAGCCATTGACAATTTTCATGGTTAAATTTCTTTCTTGCTTTAACTCCTACCTATACTTTGGAAGCTGAGTGGTTTTGGAGGAGACAGGCAGTTCTGAATCCAGAATTTAGACCAGTGCTGGTCTAAATTCTTTAACCAGAATTGGCTAAAGCTGTGTTGCATTTGGTCTGCAGATACTAGTAAAACATATTTTGAAAGAGAGAAATAGCAGGAGTTACATAAAACTTGAGACAGACAACGAAAACTGATGATGGTATGATAACATAAGAAGGGGAGTTTGCATAGAGTAAGATTTAACTAGGCATGAAGAAATGATACAAAAAATGGGAAGGAGTTTTTCAAATAATTGCAAGGAATTTATGCAAATTATAGAAAAACTAGAAACTCTTTTCTTTATCTTTGCCCCACATTACGATAGATTACAAGGAAGTACAAGTACACTCAGAACACAAAGAAAGAAATCTTGATTCTCCTAAGGAGCAGTCTGTGGAGTTCACTGATGTGGCAGGTCCCTGAGTTAACTAAATATTTGAAAGATCTTTATAAATTTAAGACACCTCACAATATTTATAAGATGCAAATTGGAACAGCAATAAAAATAGCATAGAAGCTCTGTTAGCCAAAAGAGGCTTTCTCTTATATTCAATGTTTCTGGGATCTCTCTCCTGTTCACGTACAAGCACACAGAGCTCTTTCTTGAGGATGTAAATTGTTGACTGAGGAGGGAAACCACTCTCAATTCAACTGCTGCCATGATCCAGCATAGCAAATCCTGTGATGTTAAATCAAGGATTTAAAATGACTTCTCAGTATTCAGAGAGGCCTTTGCTTTTTAGGCAACAATGGAAAATAATCTGGGTAGATCCTGACCCTTAACCCACTACAATGAATGTGTCTAGCACAGTACAACGGATCAGGGTTGTTCTTAGTGCCCTTTGCCCTTTAGCATGTCTGAAAGGCAAACTTCTCACAGAATGGGAGATAATCACTCCTGAATGCTTAGCACCCCTGGGGTTTCAGCCTTAGGGCACAGAGAGTAGAAAGATGACCTCTGGAGGACCCTCCAGCCCTTTTCTTTATAATACTGTGATTCAAACTGTCAGCAAGAGGTATTCCAATGAATTTTGAGCCAAACACAAGACGAATGATTTTGAGCCAAACACAAGATGATGTGACTTACATATCAAAAATATTGCCCAAATACTAACTTGTAACTTCTATTAATGAGCCAAGTTTCTTTCACTGGTCAGTTTTATCACTGAAGCATCCTAGGAGCATTCTAGAAGCTTCTCACAATGAGATGTGTGAGATCTGTGCATGGTACTTTACACCCATTACATTGAAAAATTGAAGTTATTCAGAACTGTCTGAAGTCTAATGAGAATCTTTCAGGACAAGCACAATAATAATAGACTAAAATCATAAATCTGATTAAAATATTTTATACATATTACCTACTACCACAGAGCCCCAGGGTTTGTCCAGGATTTCTGGAGTTTCCCAGGTATTGGAAGATCAAATGGAGAACTATTTAAGATGGGTAGAGGCCATCTGACTGCCAAAAGCAGTCACTGCATTTCACTTCTCATCTACAGTTTGGTTTTGCTTGTTTCTTGTTGTGTTGTTTTTGTTTTTGGTTTTGTTTTTTTTTTTTGTCACAGTGGTCTAGAGGTTCACAGTTTGGGGTGTATGAGGGACAACACTGGTAACTGAGATGCCCTTTTGTAATGAAGGAAAGCTGCACAGGTCTGTCAGAGACAAACACGTAGCTAAGGCCTGATGATTCAAGTCTATAGGGGAGTCCCTCAGCTTTCCTGCTGGCTTGATGCACATCCTGCAAATGATATTCTGTAAGCAAAAATCTGTTCAGAAAGAAGTTTTGTAAGTAGAAAAATTGTCTTCTTCACTCACAAAAATGAATAGGCCTGACTTTTACAGTATTTAGTAGAGCAATTTGGCATGGCATTAATATAGAGGGGGTTCCTTCCTTCCCTTCTTCCACACACTGCTGCAGGTGGCTGTCAGATATTGATTGCTCAGCTTTGGAGAGGATTTGGTGGCTGCTTTTGAGAATTCCTAGAGGTATACAAGGTAACTCCTCTGTAGCTCTCCATGCTTTTTTTTCCAGGTGGACTTATACAGAGTACACCATCAAAACCTGAAGACTAGCACATTTTCTTACATTTTCACAAGCAAGCTGGAAGCCTGTTTTTGTTTTGTTTTGTTTGGGGTTTTTTTTGGTTTGGTTTGGTTTGGTTTTTTTTTTTTTTTTTTTTTGGGGGGGGGGGTGTATGCTTGTGTAAATATCCTTCCAGATAAGGTCTGTACTGTTTTATGTGTCCTGTCTTAAAGAGGGAACCTCTTGGAAAGTTGGTATCTTCAGAATTTAAATCATTACATTCTGCCTAGTTCCTTGCAAGAGTCAAAGGGGAGTGCTAGGGCCCTCTGGGAGTGCTAGGACCCTCTGACAGTCTCCAAGGAGTAATTCATAAAACCTCCATGCAGGTCTGTGGTGAGGTTCCCCCTGACATCCCAGAAAGGCAGATGGGATTTGCACTATCCCAACAGGACACAGTGTTAGCAGGGTTCCCTACCCTGAGGTCTGTTGATGTGAATTCATAAATTGTTACCAGAATGAACATCACTGTAGAATTCATGTAGTGTAGTTAGAAAGCTGAACATCCCTCAGCTCTCTACATTATTGTATTAAGTTACCTAAATGGACGAGTGTCCAGTCAGGACAGCGTTTTCCACACTCTTGACTCACCGTTAGTCTGGGGCTGAAGTGAGCTAAGAAATACTGTAATAATTCTTACAAATTATTTTACAAATATTAAATTATTTTCTTGAAAGGCTCCTTCCACCACTGCTGATTGTATCATGGTGCTTGGAGTGCTTTGCTTTCACTTGTAGCTTTTTGTGCCCAAGCCTTTACTTTCTGATACCCTACCTGTCTTGATCTTTTTTTGCAGCTGCCACTTCAGAATTTGAAGATAAGGGGCCATCTAACACAGCAGCAACTCTTTTTTTCCCCTTTTTTGCTTTCCATGGCCATTAGCGTTTTTCTTTTTTTAGTGTCTTTCTTTCCCTTTTTCTTATAAAAGGTACCTTTGTCTATAGCTTCCTGTTAAAACTTCAAGGAGGAGACATTTATCTATTACCTTACTGTGAAAGTCATGAATTATGTCAGTCTACAGAGATAGATTTTCACCCTGCTTTCAGTAGGTCTCCGTTAACCTCTGTCTGACAAACTAAATTGACAGTTTAGAAAAACTTGACACAAGAGATTCTAAAATTAGGTTTGCTACAAAAAACACAGAGATTGAGACTACAGTTTCCTCCCTCTGTGCAGCTTTTTTTGAATCAGAGCAACATGATAATACAAAGAGGTTAAAATCAGAAACAGTGTTTCAGTCCTTTATAGCAGGGGTTTGTTATTCTTGCTTTAAAATTCAGTGACAAAAGTGGTTCAGAAACCACTAACAAGTTTTCTGACATAGATGTATTTGTATTCCTTTAATGGAGGCTTTCTTCTTTCTTTTCTTCTCTTATTTTCTGTTCTCCTCTCCTCTCACCTTCTCCTGTCTCCTCTCCTCACCTAGCCTCGCCTCTTGCCTCCTCCTTCTGATTGTTTTCTGGGGTTGCTGGTTTACAGATTCCAGAGAGCCTGGGACCGAGAATCTCTGCCTAGCAAATTGTTTAGCAAGTTGTGTTTATGTGATGGTGAAATCCATCACTTCCTAAAGGTTCAACCTGAAGTTGCAGATTGAAATACGGAAAACATCTTTTTATTCTATAATATCACTGCTTTCACTGAACAGCAATCTTGCACTGTTCTTCCCTTGGCATGATCTTTAAAGCACTGAATGTCAATATTTTAGCATATTTCTATTTTGTATGAATGCATTGTCAATATTTACTTAGTTTTACATAATTTAACATTTTATAGCAACAAGACCTCATGTTACCATATGGTTTCCCTGTACACTGATACAAATGTCTGCAACTCAGTGATATTAATATTTTTAAATGAATGTAACATATGTAATTATAACAGGGTATCAGAGTGATTATAGGTTCCTTGGAGATACATACATATAAAGCTGAACTGTCAGGTGGTTTGTTTATCAAACTCTAAATGAACAACAGCAGAACTGGGCTTTATGTTGATGCAACACAGTCTTACCCAGGGGATTTACAGGTGGTTGCAGGCAGACAAGTCTAGCAAAACCTCTAAATACTAATAAAACAATGTGCAGTTCCCTTCCCATGAAAAACTGCATGAAATTTGGATTATAAAACAATAAGTCATCACTCAGCAGACTAGGTATTTTTTGTGTTTGTTGCCTTTTTTTTTTTTTTTCAAAATGAGTAAGGGCTATGTTGGGGATTTTATTTTGCTTGGAGATCAGTGCCAAAGAAAAACCAAGAAACTCATTATCATAATTTAATCAGACATCTTTAATAGTAGAGTATTCTGAATATCTTTCTGAGTGGCCTGTCACACATCATACTACATTGTATGATATGAACATGCAGATCTCAGTATATGCAGAGATGTTCTTCTGCACATGCATATGTGTAATTTGGTCTGCACAGATGTACATGATTTATCTGTCTCTCAAACAGGGTTGCACAGGGCCAGAAGTAAGATCTTTCAACAAGAATATATTACTAACCTCTATGACAGCTGAGATTCAGTCTTGTTGAAGCCAGAATTCACAAACATATTTTGTTGTTGTTGTATAGTACATATCTCTGCATTATTGTGTGGTAGGGTAACTCATAGCTGGTTTTTATATATATATTTTTATTTATTTGTTTTTTTAACACAACTATATTTTCCTGTGTAAATACTATAAAAGCTATATGCAATAGGTTTATTTTACTACTAATGTAAAACTCCTGTGTGCTGGTGTAGTTTAGTCAACTGTAGGAGATCAGAGTGAAACAAACAGAAAAAGGTAACTTCCTTCAATGCTGACTTTAAATTGGTTGAAGGATCCCAAAGATTAAACAATGGATGTTTGGTATCCTCTCTGTTCAGATAGTTTTTTAGTTTTAATAGAAAATTTCTGACTGAAACAAAAAGGCCAAGCAAGTTAGTGCCTTGCAAAGTATATCTCACATGGATAAGGCAATGGGAAAATAAAAGATCTCAGACATCATAGATCCTCTGAATCCCAAGCATTTTTGAAGCTAGTAACAGTTCATCCACCTATAGATCTACAACTATTAGCTTAATAGGTGACAATAAGATGGATTTTGAATGAGTCTAACCCAACAGCCAGACTTAAGAGATAGGTTTTTCAGGAAGACAGAGTAGGTAGCCTTAATGTTAAGAAATTCTAGCTCTTAGTATCAGTTCCAGTAGCAATAATAGCTATCATTCAACCTCACTGTCTGTCAGTATAACTTTCCTTTGTATTTGCTTTACTCTGGCTATCCTATTTGCATAAGGCTCCTTTTGCCCTGTCATTAACCTGTGTGAATGCACAAGTGTGTGCATAATACATGAACAAAGAGATACTAATGTTTCAAAGAATTTCTTTCTCACAGTTTCTGAAAAAAAAAAAAATGCACATCACATCCCACAGTTTTATTTCTTTAGTCCCAAAATGTTACTGATACTATGTGTCCTACTCTCTGTCATTCAAACTACATTAAAAAGCATAGTAAGGAGTAAGTTTCTATAACACAGTTGTTTGTAAAAAGGTTATATCTTGTTTTCTTTTACAGGATCAACCAGGTAGAATGTAGAAAATCCGGTAGATTATCTGTGTGCTGGTCTAACTCCATTGACTTCACAAGAATTACTCTTGATTTATTCCGGTGAGAGATGAAAAGGCTGCTGATTTTCTACCTTAGATGAGTTGCTGACACAATAGCAGAAATATTTTTTGTGTTGGAGAAAAAAAGATATGGTGTGCACAAGCAGAATGTCCCACACAACTCAGTTTAACTTAAGAAATGTTTTCTCTCCGAAAATGTCAATAAACTAGAGCAACATTTTATTTAACGCTGTGGGGAAATTCCACAGTATATGCGAAATATATTCAATTTTTGTTTTTAATGCAAGTCAGCAGTTAAGGCAAGAGTGCAAATTACTAAGTTTGCTAGTACAGCCTAGAGGAGCATATTGAAAGACACCCTGTAATGCATAATTGGATGCAATGCTAAGATGGAGTGTTTTCTGCAGCTGCAGAGCGCTTCACTGAACTGATAGGCTTCAGATGCTGTGAATCTCAAACCTTGTAGTAATTGACAAAAAATGACCACTCCAATTTTATGTGGTTAAATTTAAAGTTTTATTTGGTAAGTGAGCAAAAACAGCGCTGGGCAGCCGGGGGAATCTCCTGTTCCTCCACAGCTCACAACTGACAGTATCGTATAGACTCCTTTTATAGGGTAGGAGTTCAGCATCATCTCAGTCTCTTTGCATTGTTTCAGTTCCTTATCTCTTGTTCTGCATACTCGGAGCCAGTTTATCATTCTGCATATGCGTAGATATCCGGCAAGGAGTCATGGATCCGGCTTAGGAATGTTAGAACACAGGACTTTGACAGATACACAAAGCTGCCTATGATACACAAGGCTGTCTGTTGTAGTTTAGTTACAAGGTCTTGGCAAATAAGCAAAGCAACCTACATTCCACTATTAAGCTTTTATAAAAGATAATTATTAATCTAACATCATTTAAACTTAACATTATATGATTAACAGATAATTCCATTTGTATTTATTACAAAGAGTTTGGATTAGATATGTATTTTATGGGTAAGAAATATGTAGAAAACAATTATTGTTGTGATAGAGTAGGTGGTTCATTACATTTTAAAGTCAAGGAATTTGAAACTCTCCACTAGCTATGGCACAGCAGATTTGTCCAGGCCAGGACAAGGGTAATAGTGAAGTGAAACTCTTCTCCTTGCCATGAGGAGGGAAGCAATGTATATGATAGACATTACGTAACAGCTACATATTTAGTATCCACTCCTTAAATCTTGTTTTTCACATTTCAGTGGCTTTTTAGACATCCCAGCTCAGCTGCTTTCATTATTGCTGTGATCTGAACTCGAGGTTTTTTCTGTCTGATACAGGAACTAGCTGAAGTACCGAACAACCCAAATTCAGAGACCTGATGTCTGAACGCCACAGTTAAACACTCATTGCCCCAGATTTCCTGCTCCTTTAACACTGGCTGCAGGATTTAGCAGATAGGAGGAGGAACTCTTTGTCAGAGCACTAACGGAATCTACAAATCCAATCTGCCCAATCTGGAGGCTCCCTAGCTGTATTCACAGCCCATATCAACCTCCCAGGGCCTTCAGAGTCAGGTTTACAGCTCCCCCACAGCCCTGCCCTGGCCTGGGCATTGTCTCATCAGCAGAGGTCTGAATAGAGGAGACAAAGTGTGAAACGTTCTTCCCCTGCCCTGATGACAGCAATAGTCACCTATTGTCACTGGCCCCACAGGTATTTACCGGTGTGGGGAGAAGCCCTCTGGGATTTGGAAAGGTGATAAGGGGGCTATTTCACATTTTGGCTTGAACAGATTGTCTAGGAAAGGGTAAGCAGAGAACAGTCAGGGTCCTTGCATATGATTAACAAATAATTTCATTTTTATTTATTACATTGTTATTGGCAGACATTAACACAACAATGTCAGCCTTTTGTTTCTTACTCTCTCCTGATTATACAGGACATGGTAGGACAAAATACACATAGCAAGTCACCTTTGTGTTGGAGACAGTTTCAGTGATAAATAGAGCCCTGGCACAAGGAGTTAACTCTTGTTGACTTCAGTCAGTGCTTCACTGGATTACCCTTGGGATGAGTTTGATCCTCAGTGTCTTTATAGTAATGAGTACTCTGGCAAGAGCATTAAGCAGTACAAGCAGAGAATTAGTAGCTCCAGTATTATCCATGTTGTCCACAGACACAGAAAGCAAGCAGGAGGCAAAAGGAAAAGACTGTGTATGTTCTACTGGTTTGCAAATATAGACTGATTAAATCAGCAGCAATGCATTGACAAAGTTAGGACTTTTTTTCTGACCTCTTGCAACTGTACATAAATAATACATATTTAATACCGTTTATGGCATTTCTTGAAATGTATTCACTGCAAAGAAAAGTAGATGAGTAGATAGTGAGGACTGTAAGAGGACTAAATGTGATGCTGTCTTTGAGAAATATTTGCAGTGTTGAAAAATATTTAATCTATAAAAGTTGCTAAGTGTACGTATCCTACATTGAAAACAGACAGTCAATATCTTAATAGGAATAAGGAAGCACATGTTTGTTGTGGTAGGGCCATTACATGGCCCAGTACAAATCCAGACAGGCCTTAAGATGTCTGGGCAGAGTCCCTTTCTCTCCTTTCGTTCCTTCAGAACAAAGGAACAAAGGGGACAGGACTCCTGCCTGTCTGGTAAACAAGATGTTCATCAGGGGTGAGAGCACAAAAGCTGTCCACTGCTCCCCCTGATAGAAGGTCCTTGCTTCTGCCTTTTATGGTTATAGCCTGGCAGAACGCTTTTCTATTGGGCAGCTACACGTTAGCTTCAGTGCCCCATTGGACCAATTGACCTCTGGCATTTTGTATGTGTACAAGTGACTTGGTAGTCACCCTTGCCTTGCCTTGCTCAAGCTTGCTGAAGCCTTGCCTTGCTTCAAGCCTTGCCACCTCGAGTTGCCCTGCCCTGCTTCGAGTGCCTGGTCCAGAGCCTGGGATAAAGCCACGAGCCATACACATGCAAGCCAGAGAAGCCACGAGCCTAGAAGCCAGAGCTGCCTTAGCCTGCTTCCCCTTGCCACCAGAATCATGCTGTGTCTCAGTTTACCCAGGAACCAAAGCAAGCACCTGTTGCCAAGAGTGTCATTAACTGCCCTCCGTCCACTGAAGCCAGACCAGCCTGGGACCATATGGTGAAACTTTCTTGCCGGCAATCTGCCATGCGGTGCCTTACGAGAGCGCCCCAAAGCTAGTGCAGCTGCAGCAGCATCCCTCATAGGGGTGAAACTAGCTGTGAGTAACTAATTCACTGCCTTTTGGGTTTAACGGTTCTTATTGAGCCTCCTCCCCGCTGTAACTGAGCGCTACCTGTTCTCGGAGACTTTCTCTTTCCAAGTTGTTGGCTCCTAATTTGCATAGAATAGTTTGTATTTGCCCTAAGACTGCATAATTCCTGTTGTAAATATATCTTCCAACCATACAACGATCCTTATAACAAGTTTTGGCATATTTCATTAATAAAGGGTTACTATTTTTATTAATACCCATTTGCCATATCATTTATTAATTATTGTTGTGAGGGAAATTAATTTATTCTTTCCCTCAACCACAACAACTTTGGCAAAAAAGGAAGCTTGGGAATGTTTGTCTTCTTGTTAAAACTGGTGTGTTTATTTTCTGTCTGAGCTCCAAGTAAAGCTTTTCTGTTCAATATGATTTCACAACAGGGCAAGGAGGGCTACACTCTGAAAGAAAAGACTAAATCTTAATAACCTCCAAATAGAAAAATATTCAGTGAGAAAGTAAGAAAAGAAGAATTATGAAAAGTTATGAATTTATGAAATTATTATAGCAAATATGAATATTAATAAAAATATCAATAACTTTTTATTAATATGAAAATTTGCCAGAGAACTATCAAATGGGTTTGATGTATATATTTTTACAATGGGAATGTACAATACTTAGGAAAATATAACAATTTTAAGCAAACCAGGAGGAATAACAGGGAAGAGAGAATTCCCTGGCACAAAATGGTGCTCAGCCACAGGGAGGAGACTCAATAAGAACCATAAATACAGGAGGCAAGTGAATCAATTACTCACGAAAGGTTCTACCCCAACTGGGAGGTGCTGCTGCTTTATTAGCCATTGAGGTTTTCTGGGGTGCTCCTGTGCGCCAGGCATGGCTGGCTGCTGAGAGGAATCCTATGTGGTCTTTGATGCTTGCAGGACGGCAAGCTGTTTACAACAGTATTACTGCAACAGGCTCTTGCTTTGTCCTGGGTAAACTGAGGCACAGCTTGAATTCCAGTTGCAAGGGGAAGCAAGGCTTGGCTCCTGCTCCTAAGGCTCATGACTCCTCTATCTTACAGTGAGTAGGCTTATGGCTTCCATCCCAGGCTCTGAATCAGGCAACTCTAAGCAAGGCAACTCGAGGCAAGGCAGCTTCAAGCAGGCAAGGCAAAGTGACTACAAATCAGCCTGCATACATATCTTGCCTGAGATTCAATTGGGCCAATAGGGCAACTGTAGCCAGCAAACAGTTACCCAATGAAAAGGGATTCTGGCCATAAAATGCAGAAACATAGGCCTGACTGGGGAGAAGCAGTGGCCAGTACATGTGCCAGTACCCCAGAAGGAAACTTGTTTACCCGGACATGTTGGGGCCTTTCTTTTGTCCCTTTTCACGTGTTACCCCAAATTATGCAGGAGGGAAGGGAAGAGGGGGACCATGTCTAGACACATCAGGGCCTGTCTGGGTTTGTGCTGGGCCCATTTGGCCCTACCATGACAAGAAAGAAAAAAAAAAAGCAGCAGCAGGCACCAAATGAGACAGAAAGCAAAAAAGATATTGGCAGCAAGAGACAGGGGAGAAAAGAATAGTAACAGGCATAACAGGTTTTCACAGAGATGTATTCTCTCTCTTTCCTCTCCACTCAGCAGTGGAATCACTTGCAGCAAGCACTCCCTCTGCTTCTGCTGCATCCCTTGGACTTGGAAGAAGGTGGAAGCCAGAGGAAGACTGGAAGGGTGCTGTCTGCTTTCTCTCCTACCTCAAGAACTCCTTCCCCCCTGCTCCACATCATGGCAAGGAGCTGTCCTTTGCCTGTGGGTCAATGAAACCTTATGTCCAGGAAAGGAAAGTGTGGGTATCCCACTTGGTCAGTGTTGTCAGCTGGAGAGGCAGCACCTATACTACCAGGCATTACTTCCTGCTTAGTCCCAGAGAGATTCATCTTTGAATTTCCATACCTTTCTCTGTCTTTCTTCCTCTATTCTATTTATCTTTTTTCTTTCCATTTTCTTTCCATTTTTTAATTTTGTGTGTTAATCACATGCACATTCCCCTGAGTTTGATCTTAGATGACTATGCAAGAAAACAGAAGACTGCTGTTAAAAGTCTGTGTTCTAGCTATGCATGGGTTTCTGACTGAAGTTCAAGGAAGTCATATACCAAAGACAAAGGGCATTAGACAGAGAAATTAGCCCTATGGTTTGTGATATAATAACATTGTGGTGAATGCCACAAGATTATATTCTAAATAGTGGCGGGACATGTCCCCCTACATGTTCAGCTTGAACCCCCTCTTCCCTCTCCCTTCTGGAGTGGGGGGGAAGTCTTGGCACCACTTTGTCTGGGTAGACGATTCCCTGGGCCCTTTGGGGTAAACAAAGCTCAGGCGACATACTGATGCTGGCTTTGTTAGGAGTTATGCTTGCACTATATTTGGTGAATTCATTGGTTAATTCTCTGTTTACCAAGGATGCTCACTGGACCAGTGTTCGTGTGGCAAATATTAAATAGGGATTGTTTTGGTAAACCCGTGTTCTGTGTTCCATGTTTGTACCTGAGCCTGTTCCCGTGTGCGTGCCTGTGTTTGCCGCGTGCCTCTGTTTGCCTCATGCCTTGTGCTGCCGAGAGATCCACTTTGCCCGGGACTCGAACCAGCGTGTTCGAGCGCATCGCCACAGATCACTACCTTTGCCTGACTGACCGGTGAGCACACCACCTGTCCTGGATCGCTACAGCCGCCCTGAGGTGGGGACATCGTTTCAGCAAACCGGCACCTCCCCGGCAAGTCTCCGTAGATTGCAGAAAAGGTCACCCCAGCCTTGCAGAGGAGCCGCTTTTTGCCATATCCTGCAACCACAGCAACAAGACTTTTCCCCCTGGAATGGCAAGCTTGTTTACACAGCACACCCCGCGAACTGACTTGCAAAAGCCTCTGAGGCTCACCGGCAAACTCCCAGGACCCTTTTGTTCCGAGAGGAGCCACAACCACGCAGCGCAGCACAGTGCCACGTGGTCGGCGCCATTTCAATTGCTTTATTACGATACATCCGTGCTACAATTTCCGAGAAAACAAAACAGTATTATGAAAAGACCTCACAAAGTTCTTCAGTTAGTGAGTAAGCTAAATATTTCTTCATAGAGTTTCTGAAGTGGTTTGTGCCAAACTGCCTGTTTGTAGGCTTGCTGATGAGACAAGCACTCATCCCCACCCTTTACCTCTTTCTAAGTTAGTTTCACTTTCTAAACGTCTCGATTTCCTCAAACTATTTAAAGTGCCTATATATATATATACATATACGTTCTGCAGAATTGATTCTTTCCAACTGAATATTAGAACCTGTAAATATCAATTGTAAATAACTTGTAATATAGTGTAAATAAATATTTATAAAACCTTTATAAATATCTCTGCTGCTTATTTTCGGCGAGAATTTACATTTCACATCAAACATCTGAGAAGAAAGGGGCCTCCAGCTAGCTAAGGTTTGTTTCTGAGATTGATGAATTTCTGCAAGCTATAAATGACCAGTAACACTAGTAGGATTTCATTCCAGGTATGTCTGTGGACTCAGTTTTGTGAGTCTATGTGTAGAAATGGCCTGTGAAAATAAATGTCACATTCCCAGGTAAAATGAGAGATACTTGGATTTTCTGTCCTGAATAACGAAGCTTATCACAGATAAAAGAACTGGTGAATTATAGCTATATTTTCCATATTTACTACTGTAAGCTCTAATTTTTTATCCTATGAACAGGTAAACTGTGAATGGATGAATTGATTTCTGATAAAACAAGAACTGATAAAAGTTCTGGTGCAGAATGAAGTATACTGGAGTTGATCATAGCATGCAATTAATTTTTCTTCCTAATCTCCTCACCTTGCTGCTGCTATTCTCTCAAGACTACCCTTTCAAAGCAAGTGACACTTGCAAAGCAAAACATGTACGTCCTCCCGGCAAAGGTAATACAGGACAAACCAACATGAAAACATTAGAATTTCATCCCAAATTAATGGTTTTCCTCTGCTGGTCTTTCCTTTAAAGGAAAGGTGATTTAAAAGAACATTCTGAGAGTAACTTCTGAGCTTCATCTAAACTAATTAGTCCATTTTCATGTAATGGAAATCAAGCAATGTGAAGAAAATTACATACTTAACCATGAGGTAATAATTGATTCAGAGAATGTTTGTTGGAAGGCTCCTCGGGAAATCATCTATTTCAGCCTCTCTCTTGAAGGAAAATTATCACCAGCTGTAGATCAGAAAAGACATGATTTTGCCCAGTCAACTCATTAAAATCTTCAAGATCAGAGATCTTACAACCTCTCATTATTCCAGTGCTGTACATACAATATTTTTAGGAATTTTTCCCCAGCATTTAATCTGATTCTTACAGATACTGTATCTTACAGATACAGTAAGTGTTCATTGCTTCTTTGATGTTATTTTCTTCTAATGGAAAGAACTTGATTCCATTAAATCATAAATTCCTTTCCAGCAGTTGTAAGCTGCTGTAAGATAACCTCTGTGCCACAATGAGCAGGCCTATCTCTCTCAACTTCTCATTGAAAGCTGTGTGTTTTAGGTTCATAACTATCTTGGTAGCTTCTGTTTAACACTCCATTTTGTGGTGGGTTGGAAATTCTCCCCAACATTAACTTTACCAGACTAGTTCAGTTTGGAAGCAAATGGAGCTATATTTACAAGCAAAACTACAGTCTACACTGGAATGCAATTAATATATACAAATATACAGTATTTACAATATTCACAGATATTTACAACTAACAAAACAGCACAAAACCCCCCCATGTCAAAAAGAGAACAGGAAAGTTGCCCCCCTGCGTCCCCCTTTCTGACTCCTCCTGATCCTCCTGGATAAAAAGGAAAGAGAGAGAAAGAAGCAGGTAAGATTAATACCAGACCAAGCAGTCAAGGTCAGCAGAGGCATGTTAGAAATCCTCCCAGCGAAAGAAGCAAGAAGATAGCAGAACACCCTGCACCGCACTGCCAGAGATGTTTTTGAGAACTAAGTCTTAAGAGAGCTATCCTTCCAATGAATCGTTTAGAAGAATAATTATTTTTACTTATAAAACCCACTAGTGATTTATTTACATTTTTACTACTTTCTGCTTAAGATCTGTGAAAAATTTTAAAGGCATAGCCTAAAACCAGCACAATCAAAAACCTCTTCTAAAGAATTCCATTGGCTGCTAACACCATTGATCTAATCTAAAAAAATATGTACAACAATGAGTAAACAAAATTCATAGTCCATTCCAGATATCTCAGATGTAGATGATTCAAAAGTTCAAAAAACAGGAAAACAGAAAACAGTTTGTTTCTTCACAGATGAGACTAAGGAACAGGGA
The DNA here is from genome assembly GCF_027791375.1 of Indicator indicator. Taxonomy (NCBI): domain Eukaryota; kingdom Metazoa; phylum Chordata; class Aves; order Piciformes; family Indicatoridae; genus Indicator; species Indicator indicator. The sequence continues at coordinate 75,879,018 of NC_072053.1, forward strand.
CTCTAAGGTGACTCAGGGCTCTCAGGGTTCTTAGGATTCGTGTAATGTAGATTCCTCATGCATATTCTTCCTTTGAGCACAATGTTGTATCTGTACACTCTAAATTCAAACTCTTTCAGCTAAAGTTAGATTTCTTTGTGAAACACACTGATTATCACCCTTCTCTTGCATCACCCAGTAACTGTGACCAGGACATTCATCAGAAACCACCCCTTGGATAGGTTTGGCCTCTCCTGAAGAAGAAAATACCCAAACAGTTTTGCCTAACAGATTCTTTTCTCTGATAACAGGAACTCTATCACCTTCTAACTTTTGTAACAAATCTGATTGAGCAGGTCCAGATCGAGTCACGAAACTTCTTCTATTCACCAACCAGGTTGCTTGTGCTAGATGTTTTTCAAAGATCCACCCCCTATGGCTTTGAGAGTGGTTTTCAGCAAACCGTTGTAGTGTTCAGTATTTCCTGCAGCTGGTGCACAGTAAGGAATGTGGAATACTGGGCTCTTTGGCCCAGTTTTTTTACAAGATTTTTCTTGAAATGAGTTTTCTGTTGTCTGACTCAATCCTCTCTGGAGTTCTGTGTCTCCACAGTATTTGTCTCTCCAGACCAAGAATAGTGTTACACGCAATTGCATGAGGAACTGGATAAGTTTCCAACCATCCAGTGCTTGCCTCTACCATAGCCAGCACATACTTCTTACCAGATCAAGAATGAGACAGAGCAATGTAGTCAATCTGCCAGGCTTCACCATACTTGTACTTGGACCATCAGTCACCATACCACAAGGGCTTGATTCGCTTTGCCTGCTTAATAGCAGCACAAATGTCACAGACTTGTATGATAGCATCCATGAAAATGTCAATGGATCTGTCATGAGCCCACTGGTAGGTTGCATCCTGCCTTGATGTCCTGACAAAACGTGGGCCCAGTGAGTTAGAAACAGCCCTATTCAGTGTTTCCAGTCAAGGTCAAGATCAGAGTTTGTGTCTACCTTAGAAACTCTTGCAGCTAGATCTGCCTGATGATTGTGTTGTTGTTCCTCAGTAGCTTTGCTCTTAGGAATGTGAGCATCGATGTGTCTCACTTTCACTGGGATTCTCTCAATGCAAGCAGCAATGTCTTGCCACAGATCTGCAGCCCAAATAGGCTTTCCTTTCCTCTGTCATCCATTCTTTTTCCAGTCCTTTAGCCAACCCCAAAGAGCATTGACTACCATCCATGAATCAATATAGAGATAAAGCTTTGGCCACCTCTCATGTTCAGCTACATCAAGAGCTAGTTGAACAGCTTTTATCTCTGCGAATTGACTAGATTCTCCTTCTCCATCTTTTGCCTCTGCAACTCTGCATCTAGGACTTCACACTGCAGACTTCCATCTCTGCTTGTTTCCAACAAGACGACAGGAACTGTCTGTGAACAAAACATACTTCTTTTCATCATTAGAAAAATCACTGTAATGAGGAGCTTCCTCAGCATGAGTTACTCTCTCCTCTGAAGCTTTTGTAAAGTCAGTGCTTTCTGGCCCGTTTGTGATCACTTCCACCAGACCAAGTCTTTCAAGATTTCCCATTTGAGCTCTCTCTGTTATCAGAGCCATCCATTTAGACCATGTAGCATCTGTTGCCTGATGTGGTGAGGAAACTTTATCTTTGAACATCCAATTCAGAACTGGCAATCTAGGAGCTAGAAGAACTTGTGACTCAGTTCCAGTTACTTCAGAAGCAACCTTTACTCCTTCGTAAGCAGCTAGAATCTCTTTCTCTGTTGGAGTATAGTTTGCCTCTGAGCCTCTGTAGCCATGAGTCAAAAAACCGAGTGGACGTCCATGTGTCTCACCTGGAGCTCTTTGCCATAAGCACCATTGTCACTTGCAGCTGTGTAATAGAACGTTCTTAATGTCTGGACCAGTTCGGACAGGTCCGAAACCCATTGCATGGATCATAAAGAGGTTTCACAATTTGACTGTATCCAGGAATGTGCAGTCTCCAAAACCCCACACTACCTAAGAAACATAGAGTTTCTTTCTTACTGATTGGATTTGCCATGGTGGAGACTCTATTTGTCACATCCGTTGGAATGTGACAGAGACCATCTTGCCACCACACTCCCAGAAACTGGATTTCCCTGGCAGGTCCTTTCACCTTGTCTCACCTAATGGCGAAACCAGCTTTCAAGAGAATGCCAATTATTTTGTTACCTTTCTCGAAGACTTCTTCAGCAGTCTCACCCCAGACGATGATGTCATCGATGAACTGAATGTGTTCTGGAGCTCCACCTTTCTATCGTCCAAAGCATCATGGATCACTGCATGACAGATGGTTGAACTGTGAATCCAGCCCTGGGGCAAATGATTGAATGTATACTAAATGTCTCTCCAGGTGAAGGCAAACTGAGGCCTGCATTCCTCTGCTATGGGAATAGAGAAGAAAGCATTAGCAATGTCTATGGTAGCATACCATTTGGCCTCCTTGGATTCCAGCTCTGTGGTGAATGATGATGATGTCCCAAATAGTGCCAGGACATGTCCCTACATGTTCAGCTCGACCCCCCTCTTCCCTCTCCCTTCTGGAGTGCCACTAAGTCCAGGTAAACAACCTGCCTGGGCACGTTGTGGTAAACAAAGCTCAGGCGATATGCTCATGCTCACTTTGTTCGAAGCATATGCTTATACTACATTTGGCAAAACATCAATTCATTGGTTAATTATTCTGTTTACAAAGGATGTAAAGCATCTGTGTTTGTATGTATATATTCTGTAGAGATGGTTCTTACAACTGAATACTAATACATGTAAATATCAGCTGTAAATAACTTGTAGCATATTTTGTACATAAATAAATCTAAAATCTCTATAAAGATCTCTGCCGTTCATTTCTCAGCAAGAATATACATTTTATAACAAGCTCATACTGGAGTTCCATCATGTCCAGTACAGCTGCACTCTTGGGTGGAGTTACTTTGTTCAGGGCACGAAAGTCCACTGTCAGACGCCATTCTCCATTCTGCTTTCGCATAGGCCAAATCAGACTGTTGAAAGGTGAATGAGTTTTGCTGATGACTTTCTGACCTTCCAGTTGACAAACCAAGTTTTGAACGGGCACCAAAGAGTCATGGCTGGTTCTGTATTGTCTCTGATGCACAGTTTGAGAAGCAATTGGCAACTTCTCATCCTCTACCTCATGTTGTCCCACAACTGCAGATTCACCTGAAAGCTCAGGTCTGATAGACAACTTCAATTTTCCTCCATCAATTTCTACAGCTGCTATTCCAAAAGTCCATTTGTAACCCTTAGGGTCTTTGAAATGCCCTTCTCTAAGAAAATCAGTTCCCAAAATAAAAGGTGCATTAGGTCCTCTTAGAATAGTATGTTTCTTCCACTCTTTCCCAGTTAAATTTATGTCAGTTTGTATCTTAGTCAACTCTTGAGATCCACCAGTGACTCCCAAAATAGTTATAGGCTCTGATCCTGGATAATTTGATGGTATTATGGTGCACTAAGCTCCTGTGTCAACCAAGGCCCTGTACTTCTGAAATTTTGAAGTGCCTGGCCACTGGAGGTACACATCCCAATAGATTCTGTTATCTCCATTATCCCTTACTGTAGTGAAGGCATCACATGCCCAGAATTATGCCCCCAGATACCAGCTAACTTGTCCCAACATGTTCTGGTAAGTCCCCCCCTTCCACCCGCCTTTCAGGAGAGGAGGACAAAAGGCTCAGGCGCCAGCCTGTCTCCTAAGGGGTAAACATTTGCATGCGCCCATAGCATGACATGCCTATGCTCTTTCCATCTAAGGGCATAATTCTAGCTTCACCTTTTCCATAGGTGGAAGCAGGTTGTTGGTGAGTGTGCCCATTGGCCAGCTCCAGCCTCGAGAATCTATAAGTATTACTCCATTTGTCTACTACTTTGCTCTCTCCTTTTGCCTTCACTTGCTATGTAGCTCACGCTGCATACGCTGTAAGTCTTCTCACACACAAGCATACTGGAAGCCTCTGCAAACATGGAAGCCAGCCCACCGAGCTTGCTCGAGGAACCAGCAAATATGATGACCACTTCGCGGAGAGGTGTCGTAGACCCAGTAGGAAGGACTGAGGGAAGCCCCGAGAGAGGGTAAGAAAGCCTCAAGGGCGAAGGACTAGCCCGAACCAGGCAGTCCACATTTGCTGCAAGCTAATTAAGTAGCCATAAGCAGCCAAATAAGCAGAAACGCATCTTGTGTAGCCCCCGCCGTTTGCAGGAGAGAAAGGGAGCCGCCCACTGTAGCCACTCTGCAAGCCCTGTGCCAGGGCAAAGCACCCCGGATTTCCCCGAGGGAAAGAGAGAGCAAAAGATAGCCTCTCCATTGAAGTCAAAGGCAATGACTGCAGCATTATAATTTAAATGGAAAGCAGTCGCCGAGAGAATCAGCAACGACAGCTCACTTCGAGCCAAGCTGAGGGGGAAAGCATCACTTCACTGCACCCCCACCCACTGAAACCTGCCTACCAGGAGCCACCCTTGATTGCAAGGGCCGACCACCGAAAGGACCTGGCCCTGCTGAGCTGATTCTCCGGTCAGGGAGCCACTCCACCCCCACAGACCGTGGAAGGATAAAGAAAGCCAACAGCCCCACTCCACAGACTGCGGGAGGAGAAAGCAAGCCTTGCCCCCACCCGCAGAGCCCGGAGGAAGAAAGAAAGTCACCGCCTGAAATGGGAGCAGCCCGGGCAGATAAACAGCAAGGAACCAGCGTAACCCGGCAACTTGCCTTGCTACACAGAGAGACAGAATGTATCTTTCATGTGTACAACACTCTGTAACATTCTATTCAAAGCGCCCGTGTGTAGCCAGGTGATATTTCTAGCTTAACTTGCCTTGTGATAACATTATAAATATCTCTATACATAGCTAGCAGCCGCAAGCATCTTGTCGAGTCTCCATCTAGTGGACAAGAGGCGGAACTTCACCCTTTTGTTCCCCTTAATCAGAAATTGACTGTAAATATTATAATTGGGTATAATTGTAAATACTAAATCAGTTATGGTCTATATTATTACAACCATGCATCCGAATCAATATATATATAAAGTGATTAATCAACTATTCATAATAATAATAAATAATAATTTTCATAATTCATAATTAATAATCACCATCCTCCATCCCTAATCCCCCTCTCCATGACACTTACCTCCCCCTGGCGGAAGGCAGAGCACCCCTAATTATGGGGATTACATCCACATGTACAGTTGGCACAGCGTCTGGTGTCAGAGTTGGAATCTCTGTTGGAACTATTAGAGTTGTTCTGGGAAACTGAGGAAGTGACAGCTACCCTTCTGGTACTTACCTCAGGCTCTGCCACTCTTCAGCTCCTGCAGTCTCCTGAAAAGATCAGAAGTTGGTTGACCATCCTACCCATTCATGTTTTCACCAAACTGATCATGTAGAGTTATGCAGATACTCCCATGTGATTACCTCTGTTGAATGTTTTGGTTTGACCTATTTTGAAATGGTGTTCTTGGAGGATGTCTGTTTCTAACAGCTGAAACTTGTATTCATCTGGAAGAAGAGGAATTGGCATCATCCCCATTTGCCAATTTGGATATAGAGGTTTTAAATTCCTTCTTCAACTCTTTCATGCAAATCTTTATCTCTCCAGAGTTTCAATGGCTGAAACCAAAGAAGTATGTGTGAGAGTACCCTCCAACTGCCTCATTTGATCAGTGAAATGGCCAAGAGTAGGAGGCTCTCCACATAATTTCTTGCCACAGTTCTGCCTGCCAGAATGGTAGCATAATTAGGAGAAGCAAGTTTAATGAGCTTTTCGGCAAGACCTATTCCCACAGGAATTTCATCAGGATTCAGCATATTATGATTTCCATACATTACTTCTCTCACAGCAAACTCTTTCAAACGCTTAATTCCCTCATCCATCGCGTTCCAACGCAGGGTGAATCATCTCTGGTTGAGTACCTCACTAGGACTGCCAATAAGAGGTGTACCCACAGAGAAACATTACTAAGATACCTGCCTAAGTGCCTGTCTATTCTGGTGTCTTTCGAGAGTGTTCCAAGCTGTGTTGCTGACTTGTCACCTACCACTAGAGCAGGGGCACCTGTGTCATAGCATCTCCCTAGCCAGCCCAGTATCCCCTCTAATGTAATCTTTTCTTACATGCCTCATTTCCTGTCTGGGAGCATTAACTGACTGTATGTCACCCTTATCATCATCATCTTCCTCATCTTCTTGAAGCTGCTGTCCCCATGCCCCTGCTGCAAGCCTCCATAGGATCTCCTTAAGTTCAGAAGCACCTCCAGTAGTTCCTAATTTATCAGGACCCATATCCTGTCCTACATCTCCACCATCCATTGGTGGCCTCATAAAATTCAGCTAAATCTCTATGGCAGACTTTCTCTTCCTCATCAGAAGCAGCCTTTTTAATAGAAAGCCCCCGATCAGCAGAAGAATCCTGTTCAGCAGAAGGATCCTGACCGTCCTCTGCACCTCCATTGTGTTTGTCCTTTTTGCTCAGAACAGCAATCAATTTCACTGGTGCCACTTTTAAATTCACAGCAGGATCGGCAGAAACAGCATTGCCAGGGTCTCATTGGGACCCTGCTACTGCTGCTGCTTCCATTCCAGCTGCAGAGGGTGGAAGAATCTTTGCCTCGTTGATGGCCGCTGCCTGTGAAGCAGTCGACAACATTTTAGGTCCTGGCAGGGTCTCTGCTGCTGCTCAGGGCTACAGCTCCCCCTCGCTTGCTTAGGGCCAGAGCTGCCACCGCTTTCGCCTTTTAGAGCAGCTTGTCCCACCCTTCCATTAACTCCTGCCTGCCTGCAACTGCCTGTAACTTCCTCACTACTAGAATCAGACTCTATATCTCCCTCACTGCTTGCATGAGACACAGACCTCTTGTGCCTTCTTCTATGCCTAAAGCAAATGTCAGCACATCTTTCTTCGTACAGTGCTATCAGTAGACATATTATTACCACCAATAGCAAAATTAGGCACAGCAAATAGATTATTTTAGGATCCCGTTTGCTCAGATAACTCTGAAACAGGAATGCTGAATTCATAAATCTCAGCAGGAACAGATATAGTTGAATTACTATAACTTCCTAATCCAATAAAACCAAGGCAGTCATCACCGAGAATTTTTAGCTTGTATTTAAACCAAAGGAACAACTTATATGCTGAATATCTCCTAATTTATCAGTCATCGCAGAAACACACCATTTATACAACATGGCACTCAACATAGAATACAACAAATGCCACAAAACCCAAAACAGCTTCATTTTGCTTCCTTAATCTCAGCAGGAATTAATCAATCAAGCAATTGCCATACATTGAGTGCCAATTATTTTGTATTATAGTGGGTTGGAAATTGCCCCCAATGTTAACTTTACCAGACTAGTTCAGTTTGGAAGCAAATGGAGCTATATTTACAAGCAAAACTACAGTCTACACTGGAATGCAATTAATATATACAAATATACAGTATTTACAATATTCACAGATATTTACAACTAACAAAACAGCACAAAACCCCCCCATGTCAAAAAGAGAACAGGAAAGTTGCCCCCCTGCCTCCCGCTCCCTGACTCCTCCTGACCCCCCTGGATAAAAAGGAAAGAGAGAGAAAGAAGCAGGTAAGATTAATACCAGACCAAGCAGTCAAGGTCAGCAGAGGCATGTTAGAAATCCTCCCAGCGAAAGAAGCAAGAAGATAGCAGAACACCCTGCACCGCACTGCCAGAGATGTTTTTGAGAACTAAGTCTTAAGGTAGCTATCTCTCCAATGAATCATTTAGAATAATCATCATTTTTACTTTTAAAACCCACTAGTGATTTATTTACATTTTTACTACTTTCTGCTCAAGATCTGTGAAAAAAATTTAAAGGCATAGCCTAAAATCAGCACACATTTTTTTTTCACAAAGTCTGTAGAATGGGTGTGATTTGCTGCAGTCTACATTGTCCAGACAGGTTCTCTAATAATTGTTTCGTAATTAATAACCTATTCACTTCAGCCCAATCTGCCAAGCATCTTGTAAAGAAGTATAACCTCTACAGAAATTTTTCCTTCTAAGACAGATTGTTCAGAATACCTGCAATTTAGCCACATAGTCTGTAAACATAACTATATCCATGTAGAAATAAATGAAAATTTACCTCACTCTATTGTTGGCAGCTAATCAAAGGTGATCACCTAGCCCAAGACTAGTTAAGACTTACTAGAAACATGTCCATTTATACAAGCAAACAGATCCTTGACGCAGTTTCCTCAAGAACTGTTGTCATCAGTGCTGTGGGTTGTAGACCAATTTAGCTGACATTCATGGACTATTGCAGTTCTTTAAATTGCACTAAGCTTTAAACACAGGAGCATTATCGCCTTATTTTCATGAGGCAATCCTCAGCAGTACTGAGATGAATTATTTCTTTTCAGTGGTCTGATAAAAGTAAACAAACCTCATCTTTCTCCTCTACATTGAGAAGAAAGTGTCTCAAAAGCTGACACTCTGTTTATAAGTAACTTCCCTTACCATCTACTTTTTGTTATGGACAGAGTCAAGACACTGTGCTAGGTGGTTTGGTCTGATCTACCAGGACTAATTTAATCTTCTTCTGTTCTTGCTTTCATGACTCAAAGTAGAGCCTAAAAGGATAATGCAAGGACCCTGTCTGCTACATACACTCTTACTGCAGGCAGCTGCATGCAACCTACGGTGTTGTGGTCTACTTCCTATGTAATCAGATTTCTTTCTGTAGAATTATGGTTTTATGAAGGAAAAATATCAAACTGTGAATGAGAAGCCGAATTTACTCCTGTCTGTGTTAAAGGTCACTAAAGCCACAGGAGAAAAGCTGCAGAACAAGGGAGAGTGTATGCAGTGACAGAAAATGACATACATTGTTCCATAGCTGTAGGGGGAACTGAGGCTGAAAAGAAGTGACTTTTGGCAAAAGGATGCTGTTAGCATGATCAGCAGCTGTGGACTAATAGCAACAAACAGCAACTTTCTCTATTCAGATTAATTCCCTTGAGGACAGAGCACCTGTCCAGTTTAAAATATGCATTCTTTATATTTCCCTGCACCTTTTGTGTTGCAATAGTCAATATCCCTTTTTAATTTGTGGTAATAAGGCTTCAAGGCTAACTGATCAGAAGATCATTCTTCAGGTATAGTATTCTACTGTATTCAGACAAATTATTTTCCTTAATACGCAGATACATTATCTTGGGGAAACAGAAGTACTTGTAAAATATAAAAATGCAAGGAAAAAAATTCTTCCCCCATTAACTTGAGAGGTGGCTGTGGATCCTCAAGTTTTCTTAATTAATACAATGCTGACTGTGCTGGGTTACACCCATCCTGGGTGGGGCTGAAAAGAACCCAGACCCCAGCTGGACAAAAGAAACTTAATCCAGGGGGGGATTTGGCCCCTCCCCTACCAGGAGAAGGGGGGGGGGGGGCCCTGACTAGAAAGTGGTCTATTCCACTCCCCCTTCCTGTCCAGCAAGCCTATAAAAAGGGAGGACATCTCGCAGCTCGTGCTCTTTCCTGCCTCGTCCGCTCGAGAAGATCACTGCTGCTGCCACTGCCTCCGGCACTTGACCACGTGGCTGGGGCCTCCTTTCTCCCAACTGAATCCACTGACATCCAAGGGAACACAAGGCCATCCAGGCTTGGTTTTGTATATTTTTTTTCCCATTTACCCTCATCCCTCACCTCTGTGAATCCCCCTGTTACTGATATATATATATATATATATATATATATACACAAAAATTAATTCTTTTTCCCTTTTGTAAAAAAGAAAAATTGACTTCTCCTACTTCCAAATCGACTTCAGACTATTTCTTTCATGAATTTACTTCCCCTCTTCCCTACCCTTTTTTTTTCTTTCTTCTCTCTGTCCACCCTGCTGGGAGAAAGGGAGAGGGACAGGGGGAGGAATCTCAATCTATTATCATTCGAGCTCCTGAACTACAGTCAGAGCTCAAACCACCACAATATTTTTGGTGCTTCCACCATGAGGCTTGGGAAATATTTTTTGTTTGAAAGTAATACTTGATTGGGAAAGAAGGGTTTGGAAGTAGAGATGTTAATTTTAGAAATTCTTATGGTTCAAGGTTTTGGATGGGCTGTTGGCTGGATCTTTTGGACACATGTGTATAAACTACTGACTTACCATGTGATTTGGTTAATTATAGAGATGCTACTTGACTGGATAAAAACCCTAGCAATGCAGTTTTGCATGCACCTCTTGAATTCCATCAATCTTACTGGTGGTGGGCACTTCTCAAACTTTTCTGACATAAAGAATTTTTCTGAAACCTATTATGAAACTAACCACGTGGATAAAAATGTTGCTGAAGAAGAATGGGACTATATACGAATATGTTCTGTAGGTTTAAATGTAATCTTGATAACCAAATTAGCTCCGGGCACATGGGTAGGGGGGTGTAGCAACCTATTAAGAGCTATCTGGGGAGGGACAATGGGCTTAGGGAAGTCTTTTGTTAGCCTCGATGGCCGAGGGATGGAGAGCTGTAAGCACAGCAGACACTGTGATAATGTTTACGAAAACAGGAGGGAGGGGTCTGGCTCCAGTGACTGCTGTCCAGCCCGATGGAGGCTGGCCAAACCTGAGGCCCAGCCCCGAGGGTTTGACCCCCCACCAACAGCTTCACACATAATCCTTGATGCTCCTACATATGTAGTTTCTCTAGCACAGGTCACCACAAGCAGGAAAAAGATGCAAAAATCAGCTCCAAATACGGATGGTGAAGAAGGCACCTCAGCAGGACCCAGCACATCTCAGAACCCACCAGCAGATGGAGAGGACTCAGATCAGGAGATCATAACCATCACATCTCTGCCCAGAAAAGAATTAAGGCAAACTCGTCTGGACTACGCACAGAAAGAGGGTGAGACAATACTAAACTGGACCCTAAAATGTTGGGATGAGGGTGCAGAAACTGTAGATCTAGATAAGAGGGAGGCAAAACTTCTAGGCTCCCAGTCTCGTGATGCCGGTCTGGATAAAGAATTAGCAAAACTCGATGGAACACACACTCTCTGGGCCCGGATTACTAATGCTATAAAGCGCAGGTACCCTACCAGAGAGGATTTGCCTTGGGCCCCAATTAAATGGACAGCTATGGAACAGGGCAGGCCTGAGACAGATGGCTGTGCGGGAGATCATCTATGGAAATGGCCAGCTCCCCTTGGACCCAGATCAGGTGTCCATGAAACGGTCCTTAGTAAAGAAACTCACCCAGGGTGCCCCTCAAAGATATGCACACACACTAGGAGGGATGCTTCTGACTGGACAGGATGGAAGTCCTAAAACTGTGGGTGAGTTTGCTAGTGACCTGAGGGAATATGAGGACAGTGTCAGTCAGAGGCCAATAATCTCAGCCATAGAGACCATGACTAAAGACATCATCAAAGAGATTAAGGCCTCCAAGCCTGAACTGAAGAAAGGGGATGACACTTTTACTCCCCCTTCACCTTATCCATCAGAATGGATCCATGTTTCAGCCATCAGGAATAAACATCCTTCTCCTCCCCCTAGGAGATCACCCCAAGCTAATCGGGGGATGTCGAGGGGGGCTCTGTGGAGAGCTCTCTGTGACCATGGGGAAAACATGAACCGCTGGGATGGCCAGCTCACCTCTGCCCTCTGGGCCAGAGTATGGGAACTGCAAGGTGGCCCCAATGGGAATAACTTGCCCAGGAGAAGGGCAGCCCCAGTTTCCCAGGGTGGTTCCTCCCATTCAAGAGACCCTTCTCCCAGTAACACAGAGCCCTGTGACAAATGTGGGCATCGCCGCCAGCCAGGTGGGGGTCAGGGACAACAGAGTGTACTGGGATGTGTTTGTGAAATGGCCTGGCACTTCAGAAGCCCTGAAGTACCAAGCTCTGGTGGACACAGGGGCCCAATGCACCCTAATACCATCAAGCTACAGAGGGACCGAGCCCATAACCATTCAAGAGGTTACAGGGGGCTCACAAGATTTGACTGTACTGCAGGCTGAGATAAGCCTGACTGGGAATGAGTGGGGAAAGCACATCACAGTGACTGGTCCAGATGCACCTTGCATTCTTGGCATTGACTTTCTGTGGGAGGCATGTTTTAAGGACCCTAAGGGGCACAAGTGGGCATTTGGGGTAGCAGCTGTAGGGACTGCAGACAGGGAACAGCTGTCTGCCATGCCTGAGCTGTCAGATGACTCCTCCGTAGTTGGCAGCCATAAGGTGCAGGATTTGAAGTTACCAATTGCTTCTCACATAGTGCATCGCAGGCAATACAGGACCAACTGAGACTCTCTGCACCCCATACATCAACTGATTCGACGACTGGAGAGCCAGAAGGTAATCAGCAAAGCTCATTCGCCTTTCAACAGCCCAATATGGCCAGTGGGGAAGGCAAACGGGGAATGGAGATTGACTGTGGACTACCGTGGTCTGAATGAAGTGACTCCTCCGATGAGCGCTGCTGTGCCAGACATGTTGGAGCTCCAGTACGAACTGGAATCGAAGAGGGCAAAGTGGTATGCCACAATAGACATTGCTAATGCTTTCTTCTCCATTCCCATTGCAGAAGAATGTAGGCCACAGTTTGCTTTCACCTGGAGGGGTGTCCAATACCAGTGGAATTGTCTCCCCCAGGGTGGAAACACAGTTCTACCATCTGCCATGAGGGGATCCCAACTGCACTGGAGAAGGGTGGAGCCCCTGAGCACCTGCAGTTCATTGATGACATCATTGTATGGGGTGAGACAGCAGAGGAGGTCTATCAGAAGGGTAAGAGGATAATCGATACCCTGTTGGAGGCTGGCTTTGCCATAAAGAGAAGCAAGGTAAAAGGGCCTGCCAGAGAGATCCAGTTTCCAGGAGTTGGATGGCAAGATGGACGTCACCACATCCCTCAGGATGTGGTGAATAAGGTAGCCACTATGGTGCAACCCACTAGTAAGAAAGAGACACAATCCTTCTTGGGGCTTGTGGGCTTCTGGAAAATGCACATTCCCAGGTACAGTCAAATAGTGAAACCCCTCTTCCATGTAACATGGAAGAAAAATAATTTTGTGTGGGGATCTGAGCAACAGGTAGCATTTGACCAGATAAAACGAGAAGTGGTCCATGCTATGGCTCTTGGCTCTGGGACCTGTTCGCACCGGACCAGAGATCAAGAATGTGCTGTATACTGCGGCTGGTGAGAGTGGTCCTACATGGAGCTTGTGGCAGAAAGCTCCTGGTGAGACAAGGGGCAGACCCCTAGGTCTCTGGAGTAAGGGGTACAAAGGTTCTGAGGCCAACTATACTGCAACAGAAAAGGAAATCCTGGCTGCCTATGAGGGAGTCCGAGCTGCTTCTGAGGTAATTGGGACCGAGTAACCACTCCTTTTAGCTCCAAGGCTTCCAGTCCTGACTTGGATGTTTAAAGGGAGGGGCTCAACCCCACATCATGCCACAGATGCCACCTGGAGTAAATGGATGGCCCTGATAACTCAGCGAGCTCAAATGGGGAACTTTGAACACCCTGGCATAGTAGAAGTGATCACCAAGTGGCCAGAGGGTGCTGCCTTTGGGACGCCACCAGAGAAGACAGTGACCCGTGCCGAGGAAGCTCCCCCATATAATGACCTCCCTGATAATGAAAAGGGCTATGCTCTATTCACAAATGGATCTTGCCATCCTGTAGGAAGCAAGTGGAGATGGAAGGCAGCTGTCTGGAGCCCAACAAGGCAAGTGGCAGAAGCAAGAGACGGAGAAGGCGAATCCAGTCAGTATGCAGAGGTAAAAGCTGTCCAGCTGGCCCTGAATATAGCGGAATGGGAGAACTGGCCAGTGCTTTACCTCTATACTGACTCCTGGATGGTAGCAAACACCTTGTGGGGGTGGCTGAGGGAATGGAATAAGAACAGATGGCAGAGGAAAGGAAAGGCTCTCTGGGCCGCAGACCTGTGGCAAGACATTGCTGCCTGTCTGGACAAACTGCCAATAAAGGTACAGCACATCGATGCACACATTCCCAAAAGCAGAGCCACTGAGGAACACCAGCACAACCACCAAGCAGGTCTGGCTGCTAAAATCTCCCAGATAGACTTGGACTGGGAACACAAGGGTGAGCTATTCCTAGTTCGCTGGGCCCATGACACTTCAGGTCACCAAGGGAGAGATGCCACATACCGGTGGGCTCGGGACAGGTCAGTGGACATATCCCATGGAAGCCATCTCCCAGGTTACTCATGACTGTGACATCTGTGATGCCATAAAGCAGGCTAAGCGCATGAAGCCTTTATGGTATGGGGGAGATGGTCAAAGTATAAGTACGGAGAGGCCTGGCAGATCAACTACATCACCCTTCCTCGATCTCACAGTGGCAAGCAGTACGTACTGACCATGGTAAAGGCAAGTACAGGGTGGCTGGAAACGTACCCAGTACCTCATGCCACTGCCCACACCACCATTCTGGGCCTGGAGAGACACGTCCTGTGGAGACACTGCACCCCAGAGAGGATTGAATCAGACAATGGAACCCATTTCAAGAACAATCTCACAAGGGACTGGGCAAAGGAACATGGGATTGAATGGATTTACCATATCCCATACCATGCACCAGCTGCAGGGAAGGCTGAACACTCCAATGGCTTGCTGAAGACCAACCTAAAAGCCATGGGGGGTGGAACCTTTAGGAACTGGGAAGGACACCTAGTTCAGGCCACTTGGTTAGTGAATAGCAGAGGGTCTGTAAACTGAGTTGGTCCTGCCCAGTCCAACCTGCTGCAAACAGTGGATGGAGATGGAGTTCCCGTGATCAAGGAGAAAAACCTACTGGGAAAATCAGTATTTTCACCTGCTGTTGGTGGGGGCAAACCAATCTGAGGGGTGGTCTCTGCTGAGGGGCCTGGTCACACATACTGGGTCATGCTAGACACTGGGGATATTCAATGTGTGCCACAACTAAATGTGACGTTGGCTGAAAAGGTACAGCCTCAGAGGGTAACACCAATTAATGTAATATAATCCCTGTATAATAGTTATAAGTTAAAAGTTTTCTTTCTGAGTTTGATAATGACCTGGCATCCAGGATCCAGTGTGAACCCACCACACACAAGCATCAGCTCAAAAGGACTTCTGCATCATCTCGCCTATGCCTGTTCCTGCTTCCCCTACACCAATAGACTGTTCCTGACTCCCCTTCAGAGATGAAGATTGTTTCCTGTTCTTTCTTATTCTTCTCCACATTCCTGCCCAGCTCAAACACCACCTGCATCAACTGGCACTGGAGAGAGAGACGCCCTGAGAGAGAGACACAGCCGGGATAAAGAGGGACTTGCAACACGAACTCTAATCTCACAACTCATGGCTGGATAAAGAGACTGTGACAGGAAAGGGGAAGTGAAATGGAGGGTTGGACTGTGCTGGGTTACACCCACCCTGGATGGGGCTGAAAAGAACCCAGACCCCAGCTGGACAAAAGAAACTTAATCCAGGGGGGGACTTGGCCCCTCCCCTACCAGGAGAAGGGGGGGGGGGGGCCCTGACTAGAAAGTGGTCTATTCCACTCCCCCTTCCTGTCCAGCAAGCCTATAAAAAGGGAGGACATCTCGCAGCTCGTGCTCTTTCCTGCCTCGTCCGCTCGAGAAGATCACTGCTGCTGCCACTGCCTCCGGCACTTGACCACGTGGCTGGGGCCTCCTTTCTCCCAACTGAATCCACTGACATCCAAGGGAACACAAGGCCATTCAGGCTTGGTTTTGTATATTTTTTTCCCACTTACCCTCATCCCTCACCTCTGTGAACCCCCCTGTTACTGATATATCTATATATATATATATATATATATACACAAAAATTAATTCTTTTTCCCTTTTGTAAAAAAGAAAAATTGACTTCTCCTACTTCCAAATCGACTTCAGACTATTTCTTTCATGAATTTACTTCCCCTCTCCCCTACCCTTTTTTTTTCTCTTTCTTCTCTCTGTCCACCCTGCTGGGAGAAAGGGAGAGGGACAGGGGGAGGAATCTCAATCTATTATAATTCGAGCTCCTGAACTCCAGTCAGAGCTCAAACCACCACACTGACTTATTCCTTTATGAAGAGTTTATGTTCTGACAGTCCTCCTCTATGCATCTCTGTAACGCATATCACAAATTCTGCTCTATTTTTGCACTGTGTTCAGAACTGCCATTTCACAGAAGAAATGGCATGCATTATTTGTGTAACTGAGTAACTCATGCTTTACAAGGGTTTAAGGTAATGTGGAATGAAGGTGGGCCAACTATAAAAATGTTCAGTATATCTGCTACAGGTAGTCTACTACACTATATGTTGCATTGTCAGCAATATTATTGTTTCATGCACTGACCTGACTATACCTATCCCTTCTAGCAAAATCTTTAAATAGCTATACAAAACCAGCTATGTTTTTGTATCTTAATGCCCACCCTTGAACTACAAAACATTTGCTATGTGTTCTCTTAAAATACCTGTGAAATGCTTACTGGATGTTAGAAACAGGACACAAAAAATCCCGTTACCTATGTTTCTCAAATGAATAGGAACAGCTGTGGAACAGACACAGGCTCTATGATAAATTTGGACGTACCCGTAACAGGTGATGTGGAAAGCCTGCAAAAGCTTCCAACAGTCTCTACACACTTTTGTCTTGTTTACCTGGAGCAAGACCTCTGTGTCTGCCACTTAGCAGCTGATTCAACTGAAGATTTGAGACTGTGACTATTGCCTGTTAGCATTCATCTTCTCTATTCTAATGCGGGCTACAAGTCAAAACTCGCCTGAGGCCAGTTTCTGACAAGAAATAACCGACACTGTCACGACTCAGATATTCCTGAGGATTCACTGCTTTCTTCTTTTACTGCTTGATTGAAGGACATTAATAGTGTGCTGGGGAGGAAATATTTCTTAAATTTGTATTCCTCTGTAGACACATAAAGGGGTCCTAGCTCCAGCTGACACCTTGTTTAAGCACAAAATTCCCAAAAAATAAAGTACTTTTTTCCCCTTTTTCTTCTCTCCTTTTTTTTTTTGTTTTGTTTTGTTTGGTTTGGTTTGTTTCATTTAATTTTGTTTTGTTTTATTTTTCAACAACAAAACAGTCTGTTCATAGCTGATAAACACAGCCCGGGCAAATGTCTGGCTCAGTGTAGCAAGATTCTTGCCACAGTAGCACCATAAGTTTAGAATTTTCTAGGAAGAAATGAGTCAGAGACACTAATTTTGTGCCTGGTAGGATATTATGGGTTTTGCCACTATTATTATTGACTAGATTACATTGACTGTGATGCTTGAAACACTCTAATTCATCAGACAGATGCTCACAAGCTACTTGTTCATTCTTTATTTATGAGCAGGGAAAGATTTCCAAAGGTATTCAGATAATTTAGAACCCAACAATCAATATGTATATATATATTATTTTAGGTTAGAAAATAATAAGCTGAAGTTAAGTTATATATTGTTATATGAGAGAAGAAAAAATTGAACCCTCAAGGGCCAAGCAAACTGTTGTTACTGAAGGAATTACCCATTCAGGATGGACTCAGCTGCCCTACTCCTCATTAACTATTTATCAATTCCTTGGAAGGAAAAATCTACTATATAGTGAATTCCCATCAATATTTAATATAGCAGTGCCTGGAGCACTGTACTGGGTTTCTCAATTGTGCAGGCAACATAAGAAAAGTGTATACTGCCACACCTCTTAATGGTGAAAATCTCAGATAAATCCCTAGGTTTCTTTCTTTTGTTATGGTTTACTTTCCATACCTCTTAGAATTGTTAATGACCTGTTGCTGAGCATTTTTGCAGCCTTCATGCCAGTCCTTTCATTTCACTCACACAGTCAGTGCACTTACTGATCATTAAGCAGTTTCATCTGAAAGCCAAAAAAACCCCACCATGTTGACTTAAAGCTACCATCTTCTCATTTGGAAAGTACCTTTGCTAGCCTTGCTAGTTATCTATTGGTGTAATTTTTTTGTGTGATGAAACTATCATATATGAGGGATTTTTATCTTACTGCCCTACTTTTGGCCCCTGACATACAAAACACAATATAAATTAATTGGACCATTTTAATTGATAAATTTTTCTTTCCATTTCAGAATCATTCACCATAGTCAGAAAACTTCACCAAAAACTTGCTAGCTCTTTCTTTATTACTGTACTCTCTGCCTGCCTGTTCAGTTCCTAATTATAGATCCTCTGCCATCACAATTAAATTTACAGCTGCCAGATTACAGTCAAACTGGTTTTCATCACACTTTTAGCCAAGCCTCAGTTCAGAAGATCTTAAATTTTTCAGTGTCCAGGGCCAGTCCCTGACCTAGCACGACACAGCAGCAGGGATAAAAGTAAGATAGTAGTGCTTTACTCAAGCAGTGTCACATCTGTCTAACATGTCCTGAAACAGAAGTGTAGAAATGTGTTTGTGCTGCTTTGTGGCAGAAGGTTGTTATGACATTTTTGAAGTGTGAACTTCACAAAGAAGGATGCAATATGAGAAAACTAACTTATCTTGGTTTCAGTGTCCCCAATAAAGGTAATGTTTTGTTGTTTGTTTGGGTTTTTTAACCTCAAAAGCAGCAGAGATTGCCATGGATTAGCCACCCGTGAAAGAGAAACACTCAAATGTAAAATCTCTAAGAGACTAATAAATCAACTCAAATTGATACTATTTTTAAGGTTAGTCACACTGCCTGTTATTTTCTTTATCACCCTGTTTGCTGCAACCTAATGACTCTGCTTTGAGCTGTCTGCAAAAATATCCTGCTTTGAGCTGAATATAACCAAAACATTTTGCTTCCCAACAGATTTGTACACAGTACCCTATTCATTCTCTTTTGGCCAGGAAGTAATCCACTACCTAGATGCCACAGCAAGCAATGAGGTAACAGATCTAAATAAAAAAGAAGTGATTTGACTGTTCTCAAAGCTATCATCTGTCACACACAGATCTTCTAAAGCCATAGCAGCCAATGTTGATGTGATATGAATTTGGCCCTTTTGATCTGATTTCCCTTACAGCCTCAAAAAGTTCTGCCTCTAATTCTTTTGCTCCGGCTGCTTGTATTGCTCCATGATGATCATCCATTCTCTTCTTGTTTTATTTTGCAGCCATTTGGCAACACAGCAGCAACATGCCATGAAGACTGGGCTTATTCCACTTACTCAACTGTTCTACTTAATTTTTCAATCTTCTTGAGATTTATTATAAAGTTTTATCTTACGTAGCACCCCATACTTCTACCAGATACACACAGTAGCTCTTGAAACTCAAAGCAATCTGTCAGAGGAGTTGCCAACGACCTTCTTACAACATTGGTGACTTGTTAATCTAGAGCTGTCACTAAGAATGCACTCATATTTGTGGTAGAAGGTTCCCCGAGACCACATGGTGTGACAAAAATGGCTAGAATTAGCAAAATACATAAAAACTTTTAAGCTACCATTAGAAAAAATAGTGTCTTACAAAATTAAAAAAAAAAATCTTGTATTTACTAATTAATTTATTTTCAGACTCAGAAAGCTAGTGATGCCTACATTGCTCCTCTTCTTTGGGGAGAATATATTGCAGAAGCAGAAGACAGATCAAGCTTTCGAGATGATTGTGATGTATTCTACAATTTGAGTTGTTTACTGGAGAATTCTGTTTTCATAAAGTTGTGAAAAAACTTACAGTCAACTGCAGTCAGCAGGAAATAATTTCAGGGCATTAGCACCAATGTCTACTTGTATTGGAAGTCTGCCCACTAGAATTCCTATCTGCTAACTATAGTTACAGATCTTACATTTATGTTTACCAGTTTGCCTACTTCACAAATGTACTTAGGTATTAATGAAACATTTTTCATTGTATATGAAATGTTGTTTATTATGCAGACTAAGCATTTACTCATCTTCTCATCTTTCCCTCAGATAGTGAATTACAATGTGCTGTACAATTAACTTTCATGGATAGTTCATTAATTTGAAAGAATCTTGAAATTATTGTCCAGGCTCTATCATTTCAGATAAACTATTTTTCATTTTATCTCAGGCTTGATTAACAGCATGAGTTTCCAGTGAGTACTCTGCCTCTTAAGAAACTAGTAGAACATTCCAGAATGTTTCATCTTGGAATGAAACATCAGAAATGGGCAGTCTGTAGCCGTAAGTGTGAGAGGGAGCAGGAATGATGAGACACCCTTCTCCAAAACTAGACTACATCTGAGGGGTGGAGCAAAGAGGGAAAGACCTGTAACATGGTTTAAATCATGAGGAGTGGCTATACATTACACTCATCAAACACTACCTCTCATGTCTGGTGTGTACAGCTGGGAACTGGAGAGAACCTACATGCTGTGCTGCTGGAGAAAGATGGCAAGCAGCAATGAAAAGGTAAGGTTCTTTTTCATCTGTGAGGACTCTTACTTTTTTTTGTTCATCTGTGACTTATTCAATAATACATTTTTTAAAATGTACATTCACTTAAATGTAGACACGTAAACACAAATATTGACATATTCATTTTATAATAACAAGATTATAATCTTACTGTGGTAGCAACTGTTCCTGTCTTTGTGCATCAGATACTCAGATACTACATGTATGTGTTCTGTGCAGTTTATAAAGTCAAATGTAGTAACAGTATTATGCAAAAGTTTCATGCATGTAAAGGTATTAGAATAATTCAAATTCAAGCATACTTCCCATAGGAATACTGTGGGTTTACACTGGTATTTACTCTGAGATCTGTGCCTAAAAGAAGTTAAAATAAAATTCATCTAGTTTTTAAGCAGATCAGTCTTGGTTTGTTCATCTCTGCTGTTTAAGGCAATTTAAGAAAAGAGCCACAAACCATTTATGGAATGTATTTTTTTCAAAATATTTTTAGATTAAAACACTTCTTAAGTTGGATTGACACTAGTTAGTGACCCTGGTGATGCTTTATTACATTAAGAATGGAAGCACAGCTGCACCAAATCAGACGAAAGTTTATCACGTTCAGTGTCCTGTCATGAAAAATAAAGGAAAAAAAAAAAAAAAGGAAGTGTCAGGAGAGGAAAAACATAAAGAAATCTTGGATAACAAATGCACTCCAACTTCTGCTGGAAGCGATTAATCTAATAGATAGATATCAACTGTATTTTATTATAGTACATTCCTCAAGACGGTATGATATGTTTATAATAGGCTGTGCCCTTCCTGCTGTTTTCATTCCTGATGACCTCATTAGTGTATTAGCTAAAGGGAATGTATCCCAACATAATTGTTTTGATCTCTCTGTGGAAATAACTGCAAAATCACTAACAGTTTGGTCATGTCAACTGTAACTGGTCAAGAAGAC
The DNA here is from genome assembly GCF_027791375.1 of Indicator indicator. Taxonomy (NCBI): domain Eukaryota; kingdom Metazoa; phylum Chordata; class Aves; order Piciformes; family Indicatoridae; genus Indicator; species Indicator indicator. The sequence goes on from NC_072053.1 coordinate 75,900,379, forward strand.
GAAAAGGCTCAGAGGAGAAGAGTAAAGACATGAGCTCCTGAAGCTCATGAACACAGGAAGTGACCACCACTGTTGGAAAGAAAGTTGAACCTACCCTAACACAAAAGGGATATAAGCTTAGACTTTGGCTTAGGTCAGTGCCTCTAGCAGTTGAGTGGTCAACCAGTTGTGCAAATGGCCTTCTCTGAATTAACCAAAAAGGTGTCAATGTCTTCCTAAAGCAGCCAGACCACTAAAGAGAAAGAACGCAAATGGCTTCATTCAACAAAGAATATGAAAACTGAGCAACCAACATAATTAACATTGAAGTGGCCAGCAGGCTTGAGCTGCCTTCAACCTGTGTGTTCCTTCCCAGCGACTGGGAATGTCCAGCACTGTGATGGTAAATGTATAGAGACTAGGAATAGAAATCACATTTTTATTTATTAAACTGTATATCAAAATCACTTTGTTATTCTTGTGTTGTGATTTCAGTATATTGCTTTACCACTCAACTGCATCAAAATCCCAAGGAACACCAAGTATCTTAAAATAACTAAATCTGATATTAAAATGTGAAAACTATCCTCATGCAGAATGTCTAAAAAACCTGGGTCACAGTGTGTTGGACTCCAACATCAACTTAATACAATAAAACAGAGCCAAGACCTGTTTTGATAATTTTGATTGAAACATCTACTAATTAAATTCAAACGTATGAATTGCAAGCTTGTAAATCCCATGAAGTAGAGCAGTTGTTTATGGATACAGCTACTAAGGATGGCATAAGATGAAAGTACAAGGAAATTTAGTTTGAATGTCAGAATAAAAATCTTAATGGTTACACCTGCAACATTATGTAACAGTTTCTGACGAGAAGGTGAAGATGCAACACTTGGCACTTGAAACTCCACTAGCAAAATCACTAGGGACCACACCAAAGGAAGCTTGTTAATCTCTGATTTCTATTGCATGTAATTTATTTTAAATGTACTGTGTATTACAGTAGTGCTTCTTTCTAATAAGAGTCTTTGGTTTTCTTGCTACTGATGTCTGTACCTTAAAAGCAGGGCATAGAAAGTCAAGAACATAATTTTTGTTATTAAGTGGGAAATATACATATTCTTAGGTTGAAAAATCAGGCTACAATGATCACTAATGCAGAATGAAAAGAAAAATAAAAAATGCGGTTTGCTTGTTATTCAGATAAATACAGAAGTTCCAGAGGAACAGAGAAAGGAGACAGCATTTGTAGTAAATATTCGCAATAGCATTCTTTAGGATTGTTCTAGTCATTTTGAAAGACAGAAAAATGCAAGAATGGAGCAGAGGAAAGAAATGTGGGGAAAAGTTTCTGTGATATAAATTCTTGCAAGATGCAGTTAACGCCTGGGGATCACAGAAGTGCTAAAGCATATATTACTACAAAAATACAGTGTATAGGAAGGCTACTAATTCATATCTTAGGTCTCCTAAAAATTGTATCCCTAGTGTACAGGAATACATAAATTTTTACACATTACCTTTTTGAATGGTCTGATATTCCTACATATGATGCTTGAGTGGATAAAAATGTAGCAAAGTGTAATTTTGGCAGATCAATAGACTAAAAGATTTCTTTAAAAGCCACTACTTTTCAGGGTGAATAATCAAGTGCTTGTGATCCTCATCATTTATTTTATTAAACTTTATAGATAATGCAAGTCAGAGGTATAGATAGTGAAACACTTACCTGTGAGAACCAAGGTGATGTTACCTTTGTATGGCTTGCTGAGTACATTTGCATCCAGTTCTAGTATTTATGCCAAAAAATGCTGAAAATTATGAAATTATTTTGCAAAGAAAGACAGAAATTAATGGAAAACTGAAAAGTGGGTTATTATTGAGCTCCTAGAGTCACTCACTTGGTCTAGTTTATCAGAGATTTTTCAGAGGGCAGTAAGAATCAACTAGAAAGGAAGGTACAGATAACAGAGCATTTATGCATAGCAGGCAAAGTCTAGATGAAATCAAAAGGGATAAAAGCTCCACGAGTTTGATCTATTTGTGTAACAACTAGTTTTATAGCATCACCAAGTTACATCTGCCCAGTGATACCAGACTGACCACCACGTGAACTTCAAAATCCCAAACTAGACCTGATACAAGGAAAGATACTTCAGCAATCACACAGTCAAATGAAGCAAGTTTATAATACTCTAATATTTAAGATCAAATAATTATTACAATAGTCACAGAATCGTAAAAACATAGAATGTTAGGGGTTGGAAAGGACCTCCAGAGATCAAGTCCAACTTCCCTGCAATGCAAAACCCTTTCTGGCATCTAAAATTCTGAGCCTGAAACTTCTTTTTGCCTCTTTTTTTTTTTTGTTTGTTTGGGGTTTTTTTGTGTGTGTGTTTTGTTGTTGTTTTTGTTTTTAACTTTAGTGCCTTTCATCCAAGTGATTTTAAGTATGTAACAAACACTAATTAATTAATCCTTTCAAATCTTGTGAAAAATCAGTATTGTTTGTAGTGCAATTGCAGATATGTAAGCTGTGGATCAGAGAGGTTAAATGATTTTATAAAGGTTGTGCAACAAGCAAACATCATATCTGAATTGCTGGGAAATCTAGGTTTTGAGTACTCATCACTATGCTAACTGTATTACATTCTGGATAGAACAATGTTGATTTTTTAATTTCTTAGCAGTCAAGAGGTGTTAACTAAGTATTTGAGATAGTAAAGAAAGAAATCTGAACAGAGGGAGTGTCTGGAGTGATGATCTATGAAGCTAAAAGTTTAGTGAAAAGATATCAATGAAAGAATAGAGTTTATTTAACTAATCCCAAAGCAGCTGATTATATTAATACAGTTTGGGGTGCAGTACTTTGTCTAAAAAAGATAATGGAACACATTTGTAAAGACTTTAAAAGGCATTATTTATTGAAGCCACTCACCACAGACAGCATGCTCTGACTTTCCACTCCCAACCTGATTAAATACAGCTTGGTGCTGCCTGGTCTAAGTATGCAGGGTGTTCAGAAACTCTGGCCTGGATTACAGTACATTAAACTGGGCAAAATTCTGATTTGACTGAAGTAGGTACTAAAACTATACCAGACTGCAGTCTTTTAATCTCTGTCACTCCAAACTCTCTGTTCAAATGAAAGTTTTCATTGCAATTACATTTTATTTCTCCCCTTATGCTTGCCTGGAGAGTAATTTCTCCCTCTTGCTTGCAGCATGCTATTAAACTGGCCCGTGGAGAACCGGTGAAAATGGAATGAAAACTCAAAGATATGTCTTTCATAGTGTTTTCTCTGCAGCTTATTTCCTGAATTGAGGAGCTTGGTCCTAGTGCAGTGCTTAAGAGAAGAGTATTTTGGGTACCACTGAAGGATTAATCCAGTACAGAACTATTCCACAGTTTTGCTTTCTTAGTGGGGTGGCTCCTAGAGAAATCATGACACCATTAGCCAAGACTTCCTGTTGACTAGTCAAGAACAGTTGAGGAAAGTACACATACAGAACTGGACATTTCAGAATTACAGTATCATAATGTTGTATCTGTGGGCAACAACCTCCTGAGCTAGCAGTGACCTGTTATCCACAACCATCCTAACTTCAGGGACCTACACACCTGAAATAGATGCTTCAAGTGTCTTGGACCTCTCAGCTAAAAAAGGAGAAGACAAAACTCTTCTCTACCTTCCTTTGTAAAATATATTTAAGTTGTTGAGAACCTAAACAGGGCACTTCATAATTTTTGTTCCTGTGGGACCACTCATGTTTCAGGATGAACTGTTAGCATCCTGTGGTGATTCTTAGGAACATAAGAATATAACAGAGGAAAAGATCTACAAGGAATGAGGCCTTCTTAGAGTGGGAAATTTGCTTCATGTTACTGCTTAAATAAACATGTGGTAGTTTATCACTTCTAGATTGTTATGACTTCTGTGCCTGCTTGAATCATCTCCTGTTTGTATGTAAAGTCAAGTAAAAATGCTAATATAATGCATTATTTAATTTCAACTCACATTCAACCTCATATATTTTCCCTTGTTTACAACCAGCTATATTTACCTTATATTCTCCTGCATGGTCCTTGACTAAGTAAGATCTATCTTCATACCTGCAGAATGCAACAAATCAAATAATTTTCTTTTAAACCTTGGAAAGAAATATGCAAGGTTCTGAAATCCACTAAAATATACAACTTCTTTTTTTCTTTTTTCCTTCTTTCTCTTTTTCTTTTTCCCTTTTCCTTTTCCTTTTTCTTTTTCTTTTTCTTTTTCTTTTTCTTTTTCTTTTTCTTTTTCTTTTTCTTTTTCTTTTTCTTTTTCTTTTTCTTTTTCTTTTTCTTTTTCTTTCTCCTTTTCTTTTTCCTTTTTCTTTTTCTTTTTCTTTTTCTTTTTCTTTTTCTTTTTCTTTTTCTTTTTCTTTTTCTTTTTCCTTTTCTTTTTCCTTTCTTTCTTTTTCTTTTTCTTTTTCCTTTTCTTTTTCTTTTTCTTTTTCGTTTTCTTTTTCTTTTTCTTTTTCTTTTTCTTTTTCTTTTTCTTTTTCTTTTTCTTTTTCTTTTTCTTTTTCTTTTTCCTTTTCTTTTTCCTTTTTCTTTTTCTTTTTCTTTTTCTTTTTCTTTTTCTTTTTCTTTTTCTTTTTTCTTTTTCTTTTTCTTTTTCTTTTTCTTTTTCTTTTTCTTTTTCTTTTTCTTTTTCTTTTTCCTTTTCTTTCTCCTTTTCTTTTTCCTTTTCCTTTTCCTTTTCCTTTTTCTTTTTATTTTTCTTTAACTTTTTCTTTTTCTTTTTTTTCTTTTTCTTTTTCTTTTTCTTTTTCTTTTTCTTTTTCTTTTTCTTTTTCTTTTTCTTTTTCTTTTTCTTTTTCTTTTTCTTTTTCTTTTTCTTTTTCTTTTTCTTTTTCTTTTTCTTTTTCTTTTTCTTTTTCTTTTTCTTTTTCTTTGTTAGCTGCACATGAAACGGAGTTATGTTAGGAGATCTGGCACAGTACTCTGACATTTAACATCGAGTTGCATATTGCAGATATTCTGCTTGATGATGTCAGGTTACTTATTGTGATTGAAATCCAGATCTCATTGAAGTCCAGGAGGAATTTTGCTTCTATCTTCCTAAGCAGACCAAATAAAAACTGGAACTGTAAGAGGTCTATGCCCATGCACACGACTGAGAAATTATTGGCAAGGAAGGCTGAATACTTTCAAACAATTGTCATGCATATGCAGTACAAACAATAGTATATTTTGTATGTGGAAACTTTGCGCAAGTCTGAGAACTTTACTGCTTCTGTATCTTCTGAGCTTAAAATGCCACTTCATTTAAAATGCATGCTACTGAAATACAGCCAGTCCTTAGAAATCAGGAACAAAAGCAAAGGGAAGCTAGAGAATATCAGGGTAATATAAGTGCAACTATAGCTGTCAAATGTAACCTGACATGGTTTTTATGTGCAGTTAGTTAAATGAGAATAAGAAAACCAGATAAATACAGTAGATGAGAAAAGGGGGAAAGGATAATAGAAATATCTTGGGAAAACAATACAACAAAGCATCTGGGTTTTTTTCCATTCTCTAAAGGGCTGAAATACATGGCACTGATCTTTTCCAATCTTTTTTCTTTTTAAATGCTTCCAAATAGATTGAATATTTTCCATCTATGCTTAGAGAAAATAGTGAACTGACAATTCAATAATACTTTGAAGAGATTAACAGACTGCTGTGGAACAAACTAGATCAACCACAAACTAACCCCAAAACTTAGTGAATTTGCTATTTATAAGTAATTTCCAACATAAATGCAATATAGTCAAAATAAAGTAGTCTTCCTTTGAAATTGTAGTTATTTTGATAAACAGTGCTGTCAAAGCAACAAAAGCGAATACCATTAACTCCAGGTTACTCCCTTTCATGTAAGGTTTACAAGGTTTCTTGTGAGAATACTTCATAGTTAAAGTACATCTTCCCTTGAGGATCACAGAAGCATTTAATTTTTGTTTTGGCATTGGGCCCATTGTGTTTATGATGTTCTTTGGATAAGTGGAATTGATGACCATGAAGGAAAATTTGAGAGTTACTTATTTAAAACCATGATTATAACCTTTCAAGATTTTGAAAAGACACACTTTCTTACAGATATATATGTTTAAAATTAATTGCAAAAAAGGTTCAGAGTTCTGTATTTAGCTTACCAGTATAAACAGTCATATCATGCTATATACTATAGCATTTTTGTGCTATAATGACATCCTTTGTATCCTTTAGTTACACTAAATACCATGTACTATACTTTCTTGATCTACAATGCACAGTACTTTCATTGGAAAGCCTAAGTTTGCAGGTAAGTCTTAAACTCATTTGAATATTCTTTGATTTCTCACATAAGCTTTTCAATTATTAATCAATATTTATAATGCACTTTATTAATCTTGTTTGACTATCACATACTTAAATTTGCAACACAGATACAAGAATTCTTTAAGTCCTAATGCCTATGCAGTGGAGTCACACAAGAGAAACCCTGCTGTGACAGGTCTGTATGATATTAGCTAGCATGACTGTGACATATGTGTTGCTATATCTTTTCTCGTAAGTGACTTACAAGTCACTCACTCTGACAATCTGCATGGATTCTGGGCACAATCCTTTATTTTTCTAACAATACACTTAGTTTCTTTTACTGTAACACCTAAAAGGTGCTGTAGGCCTAACCCTGTTGAATTAAGCCCTACAAAACCCTAGGCATCCTTTACTACACTGAAGATAATGGGAAATAATTACGTTCAGTGTGTGATGGTCTAAATCAGTGCCTTCATAAGCAGGAAGTTTAACTGAGCGCTACTATACAGCAGTTGCAATCTTTGTGGTGCTCTGTGTTTGAAGAACATCCATTATGCTACTTATTAGGTCATGTGGACAAATATAGAATTTAACCTCAGGGATCTGTTAAATGGAAAGATGTGTCAATAAGTTATGCAACAAATTCCTCCTGCTAAAGTTCTTGTATTCTAATACACGTTAACGAAGCGTTAAACTGGTCAAACCCCAGATAACCTAGTAATAAAAAAAAAACTGTGATTGTTGACCTCAGATGTCAAGTGTCACATTCTGGTTTGATTTATCCTTTATTTTTTACCCTTTTCCCTTTCTTCATTTTTTCCCCTCTGAAGTAAGGCTTAATAGTTACATAGAATTAATTGTTACTCCTATTTCTTTGCTCAGAGAAGATGCAGTGACATTTTGACAGCAGAAAACATCAGTTGTCATTCAAAATTGAAAGCTTTTTACTGTCATTAGTGATAGGAGATCAGTTGATTGCATCAGCAGCCTTCAGAGTAACATGATTTTCCACTCTGTTTCTGCCATATGCCTGCTGATAAAGGATTTCAGAAGTATAAAACAATTACCGTTCTTTTGCTTACGCAGAAATGCTAAATGCTTTAGTGCAAAGAGTACATAATGGATTTTACAATACATTAATAATCACTTCTAATTAAGAAATCTGCTGATAATTTTTTTCATGACCATATTTCTACTCTTTTGTGATTTAAAAGTAATTGCTTAGTTCTTGACTTCAGCATTTCCCCTCCACAACTGTAAGATAGTCTTAGATTTTAGAATCATTCTTCAGGCATCTCTTAGCTGGACTCCACTATATCCTTTCATTTTTTTCACTTTCAAATGGAATTTGACAGAATTAGTTATGAGAACAAATTTCCAGCATCAAATATTTAAGATACATGCCTTTGAAGTCCATGTGGCAAAGGTACAAAATGAAGGATAGTAAAAGTAAATGATCGTGTAATAGATGCCAAATTAATTTAACTGTACCAGTCTTTCATAACTTCAGTTTCAAAAAAACAGTATTTTCATGCAGAACTTTCATTAAGTAATGGAAAGTCTATACAAAAGCTAAGCTGAGATGGAAAACATACAAAAAGATCATAATGAAACAAGAGTTATTGTGAGTACTTTCATCAAAACTTCAGACACTATGGTCTAAGCAAACAAAACTCATACTTCTCAGTACAATGCTTTAGAAGGCCATGGCAGAGCTGATGAGAAGAACAATATTCACTTAGAACTGGCACAAAGCAGACAATGTAATTCAAACGTCTACAATGTTTTCATAAATTCATTCTCCACAACAGTTTCAACAGTTTCACTGACAATGAGTCTAAAATCAAAGTCTGGCTAAGCAGGCTACAAAATGTTAACCTTATTCCTTTTCTTCTGGCTTTCCATGACAATTATCAGACAGGCCGATGTCAAGCAGACATCTGTTTTATTGGCCTAGGTCACACATGGCAGCTAATTCTGTTGTGCTCGTCTGGCTGAGTCTAATCCATTGGAATTCAAGAGTCAGCCAAACTCAGTATACTGTATGCAATGGAAAAGGTTGCATATGAAATCTATAGCAGAAATGACTCGTTATGATTTAGACATAAAGAGGACCAAGAAAATGTTCTCCTAGTCCCTTCTCTCATGCCCCTGTCTTGAAAGTTGTGGTTTAGTTGCTTTCTAAAATGTCTTTGATTCTATTGTGTATTAGAATTGAAACAAACACAGGGCTGCAAATTCCAGGTATCCAGTCATGAATGTGAGATATGCTATTTAAAAAGCAATTAGTGTTTGCTCTTCAAACTCTACTTGGCAAACTGTGTAGAAAGTTTTTTTAATGCAAGGGTGGATATTCTCTTAGTCTGAGAACTAGTTTGTCATGAGAAAGATGTAGTACAAACAGTATAGATAAAGACACTGCAAGTGTCTTCCAAACTGCCTAAAGTAAATTATCTTCAGCATTTCATCACTGAAACCTCTGAGATTTCTTTCATCCAAATAAGACCTTTCCACATGCATAGCTACACACATGCTTCTCCAGAATTTACTTGCTAAGTAATTGTAATAATATATATCAGTCTTGTTTCTGTTTGTTCTTTTAATCATACAAGATTTTCTCTGGGACACAAAGAACTTTGTTCCATTGCTGCAGTACCAGTGCAACTGTTGTTCTACATAGAACACTGGCGAGAAATGCACCCAGTATCCATTGAGGTAACCTTTATGTTGTGCTGAGAACTGACTTGAGGACCACCATCTGCATAGACCATTTGCCATCTGTAGGCACATAACAACTCACTGTTAGGCCTTTTGCTTCTGTTAAGAATCTTTCCAGCATTTAATGCAAACAAAGCTTCCATTAGCAAAGGAGCTCTGAAGTTTCTTTAATGGAAGACTATCTTGTGCCATTTAGATAGCTTAGCATGCAAACTTAGAGCAAGTCCTTCACCAGTAAAAGAGCAGAGTTGTAGCATGATCTGTAACACGTTTTATTTGGTTGGTTGGGGTTTTTTTGTTTGTTTTGGGGGTTGTTTGTTTGTTTGTTTTCTCTATTGATTCATTTTCACTAATGTGAGTAATGTTAGTTGACAGGTGGTTCTGTGTGAAAAGCGAAAGGTACTCAAGTCTAAGACTTTGCTATGCACTGGAACACACGCACAAACAAACACAGTTTTGCAATAGATAGGAACTACTTATGGTTTTATGGCTTATGATTAATTTGTTAAACAGGCAGAAAGAACAGTGGTCAGTTTGGAAAACTTGCAAGTGAAGACGATCCTGAATGTTGATTAACCTCTGAAAAGTGTTAAAGAATATCCTCAGATTTTTAAAATTATTATTATTTTTTGTGTTAATAAAATTTAATAATTATGTTTACTACACTTGAATATAATCAAGTATATGATTTCTAAATTTCCATCGTGTTTCCAGATGATAACAGTCGGTTGCCCTGCCTTGATCTTTGCTGTGGGTTTGGCTCATATAGGGTTAATTCTCTTATAAGGAGTTGGGAGGGAACACTCTCAGAATAGCCAACAGAACCAGCCAATGGGGTATTTGACACCTTATGAACTACATACTGCTGCCTAAGAGGGGAGGGCTGGCCTGGGCACGTGTGTAGGTTTTTTGTGCATGCTGTGTTGGTGAGATCATCATGTTTTGCATCACTTACTTCATATATCACTTCCTTGGTATTATGGTTATTCCTGTTGTTTCTTCATTCTTTGTGTTGTACTATTAAACTCTCCTGATCTCAACGAATGGGGTTTTGCTTTTTGCTTCTGATTTTCTTTCCTATCCTACCAGGGGGTGGGCAGCATGCACAACTGTGTGGGGCTCAGCTGCCATCTGGGTCTAAACCTTTAACTTGATTTTCTTCAATTAACTGTATATAGACAGAAAAAAGAAAATCCTGCTAGCTGTCCATCTCATGCAACAAGACTTCAAGAAACAAAAGATTTGTTCACTACTCACTACTATATTGGTACAAAAGAAATAATCACAAATAGCTGCAAACACATATTTCTGGTCACAAGTTATTTTGGATTCAGTATTCATCTTGCAGTTGTACGTCTTTTGGTTACCTGTGGGTTTTTGGTTTTGTTTTGTTTTAAAATTTTATTTGGCTTTTTTTGTCTTAGGTTTTTAATCTCCTCCAATTTTGAAAATACTGCTTAAAAGTTTCTAAGGAAACACTGATGTTCTGGATCACCAGCTGCAGTTACGCAGTGTAGAGAAATCATCCTGAAAAGTTAACTTCTATCAAGAAGCCTCAGCATGGGCATTTGAAGAGCAAGTAACACAGAAAATAATTTTTAAAGATTATTATTTGTCTGAACTGGTTTCCATCCTGTTATGTCATCATAGGAGATGCACAAATGCTAAAATAAGAGCCTGCTCATGTAGTGTAATCTGTATAATATGTACAGTATATCTGCTCAATATAAAGTATTTTGCAGAAGTGAAGACCAATCTTTAGGACAACTATATTCATAGTATCTGGTGTATCGGATGCTTTTTTGTCTTCAGCTTTGCAGTATCTTTCTCACACTGTAATCTTTCTTGCACCTATGAGCTTTAAATACTTGTTTCTACAGTAATAATACCAAAACTGAAGGGTCTGTAAGTGTATCAGGTTACACCCATCCTTGGAGGGGGGCTGAAAAGAACCCAGCTCCCAGGTGGACGAAAGAAACCTGATCCAAGTGGGCAGAGGAAATCTGGCATTTCCCCTCCCACGGGGAGGGGTCCCCTGGGTCAAATATCTATTCCACTCCCCCTTCCTGTCCAGCAAGCTTATTTAAAGGGGGGCATTTTCCTTGGTTGTCTGGCTTTCCCCCTGCCCTGCCTGCTCAACAGAGGTCATGTGCTGCTCCTGCTTCCTGCAGTTACGACGTGGTGAGACGTGGTGAGGCCTACCTCCATGCTGCATCCACGCTTCTACAGAACTGCATCCACTTATGTCAAGGGAATCCAATGCCAGCTGGGCCTGGTTTTGTATATTTTTCTATTTACCCTGTTCCTTATACCTTTGTAACCTTCGCTATTACTCAAATGCTATATATATATGTGTGTGTGTGTGTGCATATATATATATATATATATATATATATAAAATTACCTTTTTTTACTTCCAAACTGATTCCAGATGATTTCTGTCATGATTTTACCTCTCCTTTCTTCTGCATAATTTGCTTTTACCCTACTGGGAAAAAGGGAGAGGGGGAGGAAATCTAAATCTTTTTCTTTTGGGCTTTTGGACTCCAGGTAAAGCTTAGTCTATAACAGTAAGATAGTAACTCTGTAACAAATTAAGACTGAGCAATAATTTTCAAAAGTTTTTTTAAGAAGTCTTTAAATTAATGTTTGCAATTTGGAGAGCGTGGAGGAGCTGAAGTGGGTGGCAAAAAGGACACAGCTTCTCTTGCCTTAGTTTTATTCCTGGTTTTTTTCAGTTACTGATTCAACATTTATGACATATCAGTGCAATAAGCTTTACTTTTTGTAAAGCCAGAAACTGTACATAGGACTTTGGGTAGAAATAAATGCTTTTATTTAGCCTTTCAAAATGAAAATATTAAAAGTACTTTTACTTCATAGACCTAAATTTAGAGCTCTTTAAATTGTGTCAACAAATTCCTCATAATTAGATATTTAGCAAACATAAACAGAAGTATTTTTAAAGACAAACAAACATGAACTCGAAAGGCAACACACTATATAAAAATTATTACCTGTATATACACAGGGAATGTTACACTGACCTTGGCAGTGGAATTTGCTATTGTCTCAAGGCAGTTAAAAGTAGTCTGGTTCCATTTACATTTTTGCAGTTTTCCTACCTTGTAATTCTTTCTATTGCAAGCTCTTAAGAAAATTAAATCATGAAATGTCAATATGAGGCCAGGAAATATTTTGTTTTCTTTTCAAAGTTTTCCTTAGTACATTAAACTTCTGTAGTTTTCATACTAACACCCAAATAGTTATGTACAGAAGAGGCCTTGCCTAATTTGTGAGCTGGAACTCTTTTGATTGCTTAGCCGAACACACTGTCTTTCAAACCAACACATTTAAATGGAAGCAATGCTGGTAACTATAGACAATAAAAAAATTAGCTGTTTCTCAATAACCCTATGCAAAAAGAGATATGTATGGTTTCTAGACATAACAGAAATTCTGAAAATCTCTGGATAATACCCTCCCAAAAAACCTGCCTAGAATTCATTGCTGTATTTTGTGTTACAGCATTTTCTTTTTTTGTACAAGAATCTGAAAATTGCTCCTTTGAACATCTGAAAACATGAAGTTATTGAGCCTCAGTACATCACAGTAAACACACATATTATCTCTAGTTGGTAGAGTGGAAAATGAGGGTTAAAGAAGTGAGGGAATTGCCAGGCAGTATCAAGAATCTTCAGTTAATTGCTGAAGATATTCACACACACAAAAATAAATACTGAATCAGGTACAAATGCAGCCATTTCATCAAGCTCTCTTCCATAAGATTATTTCTTTCTCCTGTGAAAAATAAATAAAACACACAGAAAAACAGAACAAAAAACAGAAAGCCCCCCCAAAAACAACTTCCAGCCCTCCCATGTATGCAGTACATACACAGGGTCTTTAACAAGTAATATATGAGAAGGGGAAAAAATTATTTAGAGAAATCACCTAGAAAGAAAGATCTCATCTTACTCAAGAATATTGAATATTTGCAATCAAATGATTGCAAACTCAGTGATTCTCTGTACTAGTATTACTTATGCCTTTGGTATCTACTCCTCTTGTATGGAAATTAGTCTAAGATTTTGTTCTTTGACATTTTACAGTATCGAGGATTACATTAAAAGATGAGAGAATTTGTAATGATTAACCACTCTGTTACTGAGAAAAACAAAGCTGGGATTGTTTGTAAGTAATTTTTCAGTAACATATTTAAAGGATCAGAGAGATGTTAAACACAAAAGCAAGCATGATGTTTTCAGGTCCTGAACACCATCTTCCTGGGGATACCACTGATAAGCAAAAAAACTGTATTTTTATACAGTCCTTTTAACAAAACATTGAAGATTATTTAAACAGTCCAACAAACACAGATTATATTTTTCTGCCCATCTAATTTAAATCAAATCTACTAAAATGCTAACACAGGACTAAAAAATAACATATTTTCACAGAATGTAGACAAAAAAGTTTTTCAATGCAGCTATATTCTTCACTGATTTGTAGTATGCATCTGGTTTTTTTCCAAAAAGGTCTTCTCATAATTCTCTGGGTTTTAAAAGAAAAGCCCTATGGAATTCACTTGTTTGACTCATATTAAGTCACTTGAGACAGTTTCAGAAAAAGATGGATTGGACCCTACCAGTTAGTTTTACTTCTGAAGCACTATTCAAATTTATAAAAGGAAAACAAAACAAAACAAAACAGAAAAACTAGAGGAAAAATGTAGAGATACTGTTATTTTCTCTGTCTCATGGGTACCAAAGTATACTGAATGGCAAAATCACTTAAATTATTTTAAATATACATTGCAATTACAGAAGTTATTTTTATCTCTTTATGATGTATTGATGAACAATGACAGAAAACACTGTATTTTGAAAGGAAATCCACAAAGAAATTCTACAGAATTACCACTTTCTGACACAAAACATTAAGATGTACTTAGTTTAATTATTTTGAGGTATGTGATCAATTAGGATAGTAATTGTAGCACAGCATAACAATACACTGAAATTCTGTTCAACCACAAAGAAATGCTGGACAGTGTGTATTAAAGACTCATTTATGCTGTGAAGTGTTGAATCACTTGTTAACAGACTCTGCCTTTCTACCAAATGAATGATAATGCCAGAAGCCCATTGGTATATAGAAGTAGTTTACAACTACAATAATTGTTTAATCATATAAAAATTGAGTGGATTAGAAGCTGGCATAGTTCTGAGTATAGGGGTAGTTGATAGGTTCATAGGAATTGGTTATTATGCAACAAAAAGCTTTATTTCTGTTCATTAAAATATTATTTTTTGACTTGCAGAATTAATTTGAGTCCAAACGATCTTCGTATTGTTTTTAAACTATTAAAATACAGCTAGCAAGTGTTTGCTGCTAAGTAAAGCATAGAATAATAAATCTTCCTCCTATTTTTTATTTTTTTAACGAATGGTTTGACTAATTTTTACAGCTTTCTATGTGTTAAAATCCAGTCCTGCAAGGATATTTTATATACTAGAGTAACCTATGACTCTTATTTAAAGGTGTTTCAAGCAAAGCAACCTGTTACTCTTTCTGTGCCATGATTCTCAAAAGGCATAAACAAAAAGAGAAAAAACAACATTAAGCATTTCTTACAAATGTAGCTGAGAATGTTCTTTGGTGAAAAAAGTGTTACTTATTCTGCTTCCTGTAATGGCAGTGATTTCCACATGTGCTGGAGTTAAGACTAAGGAAACACTGGATGCACCAGTCCCAATTCAAAGAACTCAGTTCTTAAGACAGCAAATACATCATAAATGCTGGGGTTATTTTAACGAAAAGAAATGAAAAGGTTTAGCTTATGGTGCCCGTTATACCTGGCATATTTGGCTGAGGTACTTCATATCCTAAGGCTGATCTAGAGGTCAGCATATTATAAACAGTGCTGAAGGAGACCATAAGGAGACAAAACCCAGATACGCTTTTAGGCCTTTGACAATACAGATTTGAAAATGGCGCAGATCCGTTTGTAAAATAAATAAATAAACAAACCCAGAAAATCAAGGGATTCGAGTGTTTCTTTTTAAGATCACTCAGTGCTCCCTCACTTCCGTTCCGAGAGGAGGGCAAAGAGCAGAAATCGCACCGTCCTCAGGCAACCGTCCTCAGACAGATTACATGGTTCCAAAGAAGGTGGCTAACCTCCTTCCGCGTGGAGAAGAAACATTTAAAAATCAACAGGAAAAATAAAAGGAGAAACCGAGATTCCCCGGCTTCACGTTCACCACGCCCCGAAGCGCAGGACGCGGGTACCACGCTCCCTGCTCCCTCACCGGCCGGCGCCTACTCGCCTCCTCCCACTCCCGCTGCCCTACGGCGCAGGCCTCCGCCGCTGGGGGGAGTCGGGGCGCTTCCGAATGGCAGCGCAGCGCGGAGCAGCGCGATCCACCCTAGTCCGGCTCTGCGGCTAGAGCGGCGGCACGCCGCGCCGGCCGCCGTCACCTCGGCAACGCCAGAAAGGTGGTGAGGCGGGGGCGCTGGGAACGCCCTCCCCCCGCGATGGAGGCTCTGGGCGTCAGTCCGCCCCGTCCCATCCCGCCTTTCCCTTCCCCTCCCCCTCCCGCGAGAGCCGCTCACCTGCCCGCCCTGCGCAAACCCCGGATTACCAGCGGCAGTTGGATGACGGCGGTCGGTGCCTCACCACCGCCTCCTGCTCGGAACTGGTGATTTTTGGCGGCGAAGCACCGACCCCGGTGCCCACTACCCGCTCTCCCCGCCGTCGGTAGCAGAGGTGCGGTCGGCGAGCGTTTCCTGCAGAAAGCAATGAAAGGCGAAGCAGGGTAGAGCGGCATCGCCTTCCCCGCTGCAGAACAGCCGGTCAGGTTTTGCTGGCTCATGCAACACTTGAGCATACGGCTGCAGTTTGCAAGGCGAGGCACCTGGTCTCGCCGCGCAGCCGCTACCGGCGTGCGAGCCGAGTTCCGCTGCGGGGAAAAAAGAGGAAGGAATTTTGTTTTGGGATTGAATTACTCGGTATACTGTTTTCCGTCGTAGACGGAACCTCATCCGTACACACCGCGCGTAGACCCTGCCATAGCATCTGGCGTTGAAATGGTTGCATTTAGCAGTAAGGCTGCGCAGGAACCACTTCAATGTCTCAGCAATTCAATTAGTCAGGTTTCCAGAAGGTGGGGTTGGTGTGGTGGTTTTTTTTTTTTTTTCTTTTTTTTTTTAATGGAGGAGGAGAAGCCTGGGAGTACGCCTCCTTTCTCGTGTTGCAAACCAATGAGGTCGATGTGTTAAAAAAAAAAAAAAGGTGATCTGTAAGCAAACAGCAGGCTGTGACCTGACTGGCTGCGCCGGCAAATTCCCCCCTTTCCCAAGTAAACTGCATGAAAAAATCCCACATGATCAAGCAGCAGCGCCCGTATTCCGAGCTGGCTGACTGCACCTCCTCCTCGCCTTCATCCTCACGCACACCGGCGCCAGATCCCGCCTCGGACCCACGCCTGTGCATGTATGTAATGTATGTATGCGTGTGTAACCTCTGTATACCGCGTATGTATCTCTGCGGCTGCCTATCGTGCACACGCATGCACAGAGACAACCCAGCACGCCAGGCTCCTAGCTTTTCCAGCTTACTGATGTCGGATTTACACGCAGTGAAGGGACCGGTCATTGCAAAAGAGGCCGTGACTGTTTAAACATTTTTTCCTCTCATAAAGCCATTTTATTTTTTTCTCCCCAAAACTGACTTTTGCCCCTCCAATCCTCGTCTCTTTTTACGATCCATCCCTGTCTGCCGCTGCATTCAAGTTCATTTATTTTCCTGCTGGCGTGGTCTATTTTTCCTTGCTGCTGCTGGTGCTGCTTCAGAGGGAAAAGGGGAGCAGCTGTTGGGCAAGACCAAGAAGAATTGGGGTGGTTTTTTTTCCCCGATCTCCTTATGTAGTCATCTGAGGGGTGGATTATTTTTTCTCTCACCCTCTCCTTGCTCTTTCAAACTGTTTTGTCCTTCCGCAGAAGTTGATGTTCCTGGGACTGGACTCTGCTTTATCACAGGGAGGTTCCTGGAGGCTGAAGCAGATTTCCGCAAATCTCCGTATCGCGCCGTGCATTCCCCGAGCGGGAGAGGCCAGCGAAGACCTGCATCACCAGGGGAATTTGCAGGCTTGATTTGCCACTTCTCCGAGATTTTGATTTTTTCAAGCTTTCTCATAAAACGTTGTTTTAGAAAAAATCCATCTCCTTGGTTTCCACGCCGCAATATTTCTTGGATTGGCCCTTTTCTTCTTCCCCCCCTTCCCCCTCCTCCCCCCCCCCCTTTTTTTTTTTTTCCTCCGCCTTTGCTCGTGCTCAGTCCTTGGTGCATCCACAGCCCAGGAACAGGAAGGACAAGAAAATCATTCCATAAAGTCTCCTTCAAGACACTCTGTGCTGCAGAACGGGCTCCCCAACTCCCATCAGAGCAGCAAACAAACTCCTCAGGGCTTTTGTCCGCCCTCCCCCCTATTTAAAAAAAAAAAAAAAATCTTTTTCTATTTGTTTTTAATTTGCTGGGTGCAGAGGCCCAGGAAGGGAGAAAAAAACTTTGTATATTAAGATCTGCTGGTACTTCTCGCACCTCTTTCAGACGCCGGCCTTCAGTATACTTCCAGGACCGCCTGTGGGCTTCCAGCGGAAAGATCTCTATCCCGTCCTCCCCGCTCTTCTACTGCTCGCTCCCTCTATCCCTGCGACCCCCGGCCGCCCCCGAGGCGCGCGGCCGCGCCGCCAGTCCCGCCGGGGACGCTCGTAGAGGGCAGAGAAGAGACGGCTCTCGCTCGCTCTCCCGCCGCTCCGGCGGGCCCGTGTTTGTTGTGCCGTGGGCTCAGTACGGGACTCTGTGAATGAGCACCTCCCGCCACTTGCCACCGCCTCCTACCTCGGCCCTTACCTCCCCTTGCCGGGGTGAGGCTCCCTGAGGCACCGCGGATCGCGCCTCCCTGCCGCCTGCCCATCTGCGGCGGCAAGCGCCCTCTGCTCGCTGCGGCGCGGCACGCTGCGGAGCCCACTCGCCTCTGAGCCTCTCTTTTTGTCCTCCACCTCCCGGCACGGCTCGGTCCCGTCTGCTGCTTTCTCTCACACCTCTTTTATTTTTATTTTTTCCCCACTTCGCCCTTAATTTTTTCCGCATCCCGTCTCGCCGCCGGCCGGGCACGATGCCGCACGTGGAAATGCTGCTGCTGGCGGCCGCGGCGCTGTGGGTGTGCGTACGCGGGCAGGAACCCGGCACCAAGGCGGTGGCCGACCGCTACGCCGTCTACTGGAACAGCACCAACCCCAGGTACGCGGCGCGGCGGCGGTCGCGCACCGGGCGGCGGAGGGCGGGGGGCTCGGCGCGCCAGGGAGGCGGGTGGAGAACGGCGCCCCAGCCAGCTCTGGCGGCTCGTTCCCGACGCGTGCAGAAAATACCCTGGCGGGTGGAAGATAGGATGGAAAACCGAGGACTAGGGCTACAGGCAGCGTCAGCATTTTTCTCCTCTTGCTTCTTTCACCCCCGTAGTGCTGCAGCAGGCTTGGCCGCCGCTGATCCGCGGGCGCCGGGCGGATATGTCTCCGGTGCGGCGTTGGCGCCCCTCTCAGCGGGCCAACCCACTCCTGCGGCCAAGACTGCACGTGAAGTTTGGGTGGGATGAGGAGGGGTGCAGGTAGAGGCCCATCGGTTGTGCCCCGGGGAGCTCCTTCGGCAGGCAGGGTACGGCCCCGAGCCGTATGCCGTTATCGGAGAGCCCTTCCCTGGAGGCGGGGGTCTCTCTCACTGGAGGAACGGAGTGGGGCGACCTCCCTCCGCCCTGGGCCGGGAATGTTGTCGGGGGCGGCCGCCGCGCTGGAGGGGTGGCTTTCACCCCGCTCTGCTCGACCAGCTGGGGCCTCTCACGGGCAGGCTAGGTGTAACCGTGAGGAAGTGAGGTAGGTACGCCGTACCAGGCCGAGGTAATACCGGTACCGCCGGGGGCGGGATGGCGCATCGTCGGAGTCCCCGTCGAGACTGAGTGGTGCTGACACAGGCTTCCAGCTCCCTGCGCGCCAGGCTTTGCTGACAGCAGGCTTTGCATGCAGTTCAACGACCCTTCTGCTGAAAAGGGAGATCGCATTTAGTTTTTCAAGAGTTTTCCCTCATATTTAGCAACAGAAAAATTAGGCCTCTCTCCAAATGGTATCCATGTGTTTGGGTAAAAAGGCACCCGGGTACTAAATTTTTTGCCTTCTTAAAAGTATGTGTGAGCAGACTTAACTTTCTGTCATGGTAGTGTAAGTAAATTCGGGGACATTTTATCGTAGGTTCTCTCTTTTTATATGCTTCTGATACTGTTGTTTGGGTTGAGATTAGCACATTGATTTTTGTCACAGGCCGTGTTTTTTAATATGTCTGTGTTGCCTGCAGTAAACTCATTTACTCTGCATTCCAAAGTCACTTCAAAATAGGTGATGCAGAAGTTACCGGGCAGAGTTTTCAAGTGCCCAGAGTTAGTTTATCTGTTCAGCACCTTAATACTGTGTTCCTGGTAACAACACCTCAACCATTAATAGTTGGCACAAAATTCTTGAGACAAAGAGGATTTATTCAGAGTAACAGTCATGCTAGGGAATTATGAGCATCTGTAATTTTAAATGCCTCTGTATTTTACTCTTTTACATGTTTTACTTGAAAAAAAATTGCTCAGGGTAAATAAGACAAAAAGTTACATCTGACATCACACATCAAAGAACATGTGTCCAAAAAAAAATCGCTAGCCTCTCAAAACCAGATTTTTTTTCCTGTTGTTAGGCAAAATGATATGTTAACTGCTGGGGAAAAAAATAAAAGTAATATTCACAAATTCCACTGTCAGAGGATCATTGAAAGGTTTCACTAAATGCACAAGTTGCAATAACAGTTCAAATATTTCAAAAATAACCTTACATCATAGAATTTGCTCTCTGGAGTATGATTTTACACAATAATTGCGCATAGGTGAAGGTGGTTGGTGATACGAACAGGCTTCACCTAGTCAGTAGGCATTACACATTTAATAATTTGTAAAGATTTTAAATAAGTGTAATAATATTTTACTACTATTAATGAAATCTTTTCTTAATCCAACATGAAAATATAAGCAGATTGCAAAGATACTTCGTTTTGTTATTCTTACAAACATTAGAGGACCAGTTAATTGTAAGATGCTTCTAAACCTTTCTTTTTAAAAACAAACATTTCTTGTCTTAAAATATTTACTTCACTCTTACAATGGAAGTACCTATTTGTACATGGCATACTTATCTGTGAGTGAAAAATACAAGAGCAGGGTTTGGATATATTTCTCCTTTGTTTTATACAGTGTGCCATTTCTGTGTGTTTTCCAAGTTTCACGATCATTACAGAAAAATAGACAACTAAGTGGTGGGTGTTAAGAGACTTCAAAGAAAAGAAAACACTTTGGTTTTGTATTCATTTTGTCAGAATCTAAGCTGAAACAAAAATTAATTTTGGTTATCAAATTTTTTTTAGAGCAGTTAATGGCATTGCAGAAATAACTGATTATCTGCAGATAACTGATTTATCTGCTTCAGAGAAAGATTCAGGAGAGGAGCAATCTGTTTTTTATATATGTACAAGTAAGTAAGGATGCTTTCATGGTGATAACCATTTCAAATTAGAAGAAAAAACCCAACATTGTCATTCTTTAAACAGAAATACCTCCATCATTGTACTTAAGCTTGCTTCTTTATTGTATTTATTCAAAATTAATGAAGTGCTATAGAAGTTATTAATTCACTTAAAAATGAAATGTTGATAATTTTGATAGTGATTAAAGACATGCTAAATTAAGGTTTCATCAGATCTTTGAAGAATTTTGTAATGATTGTATTCCCTCAGAGATGATGTGTGGGGGTTTAGTATGAAGCTACAGCAATTTGTTGAGATACATGAAGATCTCATCCTTATTTAAAGACAAATTAGTAACTTGCTGAGTAGCACAATTGCTTAATGTTTTTGGTGTGAGCAATATTTGGTAAATAAAAAATCCTGAGAGTCAATTAGCAAAGTGCATATTAAATTTCTTGGTTAGTTGCCAGAGTTCTGCTAGAACATTTAAAAATATTCTATGATCATTATTGTTAACATATAGTGTAACAAAGTCGCATATTCTTGCATAGCCTAAGTCTGTTCTTAAAAATGTTTTGAGTATTCCCTGTGTTATTTTTCTGTGTGTTTAATTATTGACATGCATGAAGCCATAAATGCTGTAGTCCAATTCCAGACAAGAATGTGTTTAAGTATTGGGATTTTGAAATACAGTAAATTTTTTTAAATTGGAAATTCATGCTCAAGTAAGCTTGAAAATGTACTCTATTTAAAAAAAAAAAAAAATCTGTATGCATAGAATTAAGTGTATGTAAATTTTAATTTTTACCTTAAAGTTCATTAGTCTTTCAGCACTGTTTAAATATGTGTTCTTGGGACAGGAAATTATTTTTGATGAAGAATATTGTTCTGAATCCAACACTTAAAATCGTTTGGGAAGTTCGTTTTGTGATAGAGAATATTCAAGTAATTCTGGTCACTGGTATCCTCATAATTAAACTTCAGCCAAAATGCCATGTCCCTAGACCAAATTTTGTAGCGATCTGCTCACTTAGTGCTTGCTACTACTTTTAACTTTGTCACAGTTCGAGCTGAACTACTTCTAAGGATTGCTACATTTTTGTGCTTCCAGGATTGTGGTTTGTATTGTGGTATTATGTGGTATTTCTCAATTAAGTTGCTTCCATGGAAGATTATGTAGCTTCATAAACTGTTAATAGTTTCAAAGTTTTAAAAAATATTGCATTTCTGATTTAGTTTCTAGTCATACGTTAGGCAGTCTCATGAAAGCAAGTAATTTTTATGAGGTGTATTGCTGAGTTTGGCTGTATTTTACGTAAGAAAATTCTGTATAAAATTGAATCCACAAGAGAATTCCTGTAAAGACATAGGATGAGGATATATTTTCTGCTTGTGTTTTTATGTGGATAATAAAATGGAGAAATGAGATCGTAATTAGAGAATTTACATATGAAAAACCATTTAAACTTCAATTGGTGAGTTCCTGTAATTAAGACAGATACCACAATTTGATTGATATTTCTAGAGCTTTTTAAAGATAAAATTCTTGGAAATAGTGAACAGAAACATGAGTGCATGCTTCTGAAATTCTGTGCGTGGACCAGAATTTCACAACCTGGATGTCTAAACTTATGTAGCGGAGTATTTATTTAGGCACTGATTCAGAAAAACATCCGATTTCCCTGAATTACATACTGACACACACAAGTTCTGCTGCAGTTATGTGATTGACTAGATGTGTACTTAAGTGCCTCCTGGAGCCAGCCAAATTCATATACTTAATTTTGAGAAGCTTTGAGTGTGGCTGCTTGTGTGCACCTGGCAGTTTTTGGGAGTAGGATGGCAGACTGGGTGGATGTCTTGATATCCTACCATCCATATATTTGCAGAGTTTCCCGTGACATGTTAGTAGTATATACTGAGGTTGTGGCTGGTTTTCGTTTTGGTTTGGCCTGTTTGTTTTCTGTCTAGAAACAGTTTTGCCTGTGTACAGAGGTTAGGGAAACAATATAAAAATGGTTGGACTAGGAAGAAGGCAGTTAATGTGTGTTAAGATCAGCTAAGAAGCTGGGAAAGAAGGGGAACAAAATTAAGACATTTGCTTTGGTTTTGGTATTCCACATAATTTGTGTAAGTCAAAAGGAAGCAGAGGAACTTAAGTACTTGGGATCTGTATACATGCACATATATATGCCTATATGTAACTGTTTGAAATGGTATATATTTTGAGAGCATTTTATCCAGCAGCTTGCTGTGAGTGGTGAAGAAATCTGATTTCTTGTAATTAAAAGATCAGTAATAGAGCTTTCAATTCTTTACACCTACTGTTTGTTTTTTTAATGGTGTCGCAAACACTTTGTGTCTGCAAAAGAATGTTTATGTTTATTTTAATAGTGGGGGTTAGAAGTGTTGTATGAAAAGACTACACAAAAAAAGTAGTTTCACTGGCTTCCACCTTCATATGAAAGCCATCTTGTTAAGTGGTATATGGTCTTCATGAAATACTTTTTATTAAATATTTTCCAAATGCACATAGTGAGGACACTTCCCTGCATTCTTTCCACTAGCCTTATATGCTTTTGGAGAGGGACATAAAGATGAGCCTTCCTTTCTCTCCCCTGTTGCTATGATCCCAGCAATCTACCAGCTTCATGCTGGGCTGAAGAACTTATTGAATGCAATTAATCCTTCAGGAGTCATGATCTTTGCTTTTGTACAGAGAGGCATATGTAAAATGTATATTTTTATGTGAATATGTATGCATTTCTGTGTATGTGTGTATATGTATATCTATGTGTACATATACATATATGTATGCATTGAAGTGTGTCAATAGAAGGTGATGTGTAGAGTAAATCAAGAATGTTGTGTGAGAAAAAATCTCTGAAAATGAAATTTTTTAATTAATGAAGTCTTCAATGTTTAGAAAATGAACAACTTCGCAAACTAACCCCCAAGTCCCATCTTCCAGCGAAGATACTTAATTGTAAAATTTAAAATAGTAGCAAAAAATTAGTTGTAGAATCTGTGTTTTAATTCTTGGCAGTCTTTCCTTTGTGCTGTTTCTCCATATGCTAGGATTCCCCAGGTCAGTAAATGTACAGGTAGATAAGCAAGAGCCCAGGCACACAAATGTAAAGTGAAATGGAGAATATTACAGGAATATATTTTGAGAACTCTCTGGGCTTTTATTAGAGTACCATGTTACTGCTTCATCCTAAAACAACCTGTCACTGGGCAGAGTATCACATTATTTAAATATTAGACTTTAAGAAAATGCATTTGCACCACCTTAGAGAAGATGCTAACAAAGACACAACCTTTCCTGGAGAAAGTGTCAGTAGATTGTCCATAGCTATGAGATGTACGTCTCTTGCTTTGGCTCAGAGTTTGTTTTTCATTTTTTTAAAATCCAATTAGAAGCATTTTGGAACTGGGATTTTCTTCCAATAATCACTCTTTGCTCTGCTATGCAGTTCTTAGTATTGTTTTTTAAAAACTGTAGTCTCATGATTAATCTAATCTTCCAGTGTTTCTGAATGGTGTAATTCAACATTGAGAATAAAGGGCCCTGTTTTAAGTTTTCATTGTGCTTATGTTTAACATTTAGTAAGTCAGCAAAACACCAACACCAAATGGACACATTTGACTTAAAATAAACAAGTTATTGAAATTGCTTTATTGTGGTATTACAGTTATTATGAGTAAGCCTTGCTGTAACGCACTTCAGTGTAGCTGAATGGAATAGAATCCTTCACACATTAGAAATCTTGCATTTTTGCATTCTCCCTATTCATTGTAATCTGGAAAAGCTAGATCACAGTTGAGTTCATGTAAAGTGGTGGGTATTATTTTGTAGTCTACAAACATGTATAAATGTTTGAAATCCTCCCTTTAAAGAAACTGAGCATGAATTGTTACTTTACAAGACCACAAATTTCCACTCCTACACATTCTTTAAAAACTGTGTTAAAATTAAGTATTTGAAAATACTTTTTAAAAAATGTGTTCCTCCACAAGGACTGTGGTTGTATTTCTGTCCTGTACTATGTCAAGATTTCCAATAAAAGAAAAATGCTGCATGCTATATATACATATACATATATATGTATGAAAATACATACTTTTTTGTCCATTTTTTTTCCTTTTAGGAAAACAGCATTCATGTTTTACTGTTGACTTGTTAACAAAAATACATCGATCTTATTTTCATGAAGGAAAAAAAAGGAGTTTGTTTATTTTTGTTTGCTGCAAAATGTAGAGAAATTGTTTGATACCCAGGTTCTGTTACCTGTCATGCTAGTAGCTTTATGGCCATTTTTCTGTTTCAATGCATGACCAGTAAAAGTGGTATCAAAAGAAAAATCAGCTAATGAGAAGATATACAGCAGTCTGCTAATTAGCAAGATCTGCTTGAATTGCTAATACCAATTTGTAGGAAATTCTTAAGGTTTAGCAATTTTTAGTTGAAAAGCCTTGAAAAATAAAACTCTTGTTACTTGCATTGTCATTTAGTGGAAGAATTTGCCAGAAGATTCTTAGACTGATAAAACCCGAGAGTACACTATTAGTTAATTTTCACTGTTAATTTCTGTTTCTGTCATTAAGCAAAATAATCTAATAAGGAACTGTTCAACAGCAATACCCACAGTAAAAAATTTACTTCATGTTTATTATTGAGTAACTTTATATTTTTTGTTTGTTTTCATCAGTCTTGAAGAACCATCTTATTTGATATGTGTCACATTTAGTTTCTGGTGACAGTAATGAAACGGTGGTCAAGCATGAAAGGGTTTAATTTCCTTCTGAATCATCAGGTGAGGTGAAAAACTGGAATATGAGATATGTTTGCTTTGACTCTGATCACCCTCTGCTAAAATATCTTTCTGTTCTGAAATATAAAACTGGCCCTCATGACATTTATAAGGTTGCATATTTTGACAGAACATAAACATCTCAACATCTAAGATTTTGTTGGTCTTGTAGTTCTATATAAATAAAATGTGGGTGCTTTTTTCCCTGTTTTGTTGTTTTGGGTTTTTTTATTATTTGTTTTGTTTTGTTTTGGTTTGGTTTTTTGTGAGGAGGCAGAAAAAAGAAATTACCTTCCGATAGATTTGACAGCGATCTTTGTATCACAGTTGCCACTTTGCTGTGCTAGTTCATCAGTGTTAGATAAGAACTGCTAGCAGCTTCACTGATCTTGGGTTCCTTGAAATTGTATAACGTTGTAGCAAAGATATCTGATAATTGATGTTGTTAATAAGCACCAAACCAAGCTGCATCATATTGTCCTTTAAAAAAAAAATCAACAAAGCCACAACAAAATCCAAAACCTGTAGTTGATGTCTAATCAGATTTAAAAAAAAATTATATATTCACTCAGTCAGAGTATTTGGTGAGTAGAAGTTAACAAAGTAGGAGCTATCAATCGTGATCTCTTATTGTTTCCAGAAAAAGAAGGAAATAAAAAGAGACTCTGGAATTTGAAAGTATTGACCTTCTGACATACACACACAGCGTGGTCATTGCACTGGAACACAAAGTGCCTTAAGCCACCATAATGGCAAACCGCATTTTTGAAGTTACTGATATGAGAGCCAGCTGGATGGGGGATGGACAGCCGACCCTGATTCTGCAGTTATTTGCAAGTTACCACTTCATAGACAGGCAGTTTCAATTTTATATTCCCAAATTTGCTACTTAGGAATAATATTGCTTTGTTTAGCTTAGACAGAGATTTGTGAGTGCTACATAGACTTAGAACTGTTTGGTCCAGAATTGTGTGGTCATTCTTCATGGAGGTCTGCCTCACAGAGTAATTTTATTCATCTCGTGGTGGGGGAGGGATAAGGAACAATGAAGGGATATTCACGTATAGCATTCTTCAAGGAAAATATGCATCGACATCAGCTAGTTGTTTTTGAAATGCTTTTTAAAGGTAAAGGCAGAGATTTAGATCAAGTAGTTGAAATCCAGTTCAGATCCATGTCTTCGGATTCCATGTGATCTCCTGGATAGTCTCTCAATGCAGAGTCTGAAAAAGACCTAATGTTTTATGTACTCCAACATGCCTTTCTCCTGCCCCCTATGCCTCTTCCCCTGCCTTTTTTTTTTTTTTTTTGGTGTTTTGCTTTATTTGCAGTTATTGCTCCTATATACTTATGCATCTTTTTACAGTTCTCTTGGAGCTTAGTTTATTAAAAATTAGTGATCCATCACTAAGCAGACTACAGTACAAATGCTGGTGCTCCCAAAAGGGATTTTTTTGTGCCAAACCAGAGGAAATAATAGGGATACAAAAGCTGCCAAAGAGCGTGTCTCCCAAGTGCTAATTAATCAGGCAAAAAAGCACCTCAACAACCACAGTTGAATGTGGGACAGTTTACGGTAAATACTGAAAAAAGATACATTAAGAGGGCGTGGTATCTTTTTGTTTGTAGCTATGTATAATTTTAAAAAATTAACTGTTTGCCAGAGTTGTTGGGGATTTCTTTTATGTTGATGGCATTGTCAGTGGATAGATATTTTTCAAAATCCATCATGTTACTCTGAAACAAAAAACAATTACCATTTTGTCTCTATTTTCTTCTGTCTACTTTTATGGTGGTTGGTTTTACTCTCTGTAGACAATAAACAAAGCTTTTAAAAAATTAATTGAAAAAAATCATATATTCATTAATCTGGATTCCGAAGTATAGGCAAAAAAGAACTATTGCTGTGAATATTTGGTATCTAAAGCTGCCAATCACTTTTGGCACAGCTCCCATCATGGTTGCTGTGCCCATAATTGAATGCCTGTCATTAGTGTATTTTTCCATAACATTTACAATGGAAAAGGCAAGGGGTCTTTACAGAGCTATGGCTGTCAGGGGAACAATAAAAACTAATTACACACTCTACTGTCACCATTGTCAGCTCTGCTTTTGGGGGGAAAGAACATGGGAAGTGTGTGCCTAATAATTATATATATAAAATTATATATATACAATACCCAATTGGGGAAACTCAGTCATAGTGAAGTGGCATTTACTTGGAAGTTTATTATTCCTGCATTCAAAAGATCTTAATTCTAGGGTTGTAATTTGTCCCTTCGCTTATGCCTAAGTTGCATATACTTCTCTGCATTTCAGTCACTTTTGCCTTTCTCTCTTGCACACTTTCTGGTGCTGAGCTTTCCAATAAAATTGGGGAGATCATGGCTGGTATTTGCCTGCTTTTACTAAGTGGGTGCAAATGATCTTGTCCTTTCATATGCTTTTGCTCATGTAGTAAACTGACTTTAAAAAAAATTTTTCTTTTTTAAAATTAAATAAAAAGCTTGATGAAAGCAGCTGGTTTGCATGTTCACCTATTTTCTGTTTTCAGCCTATAGTGTGCAGGTAATCTTCAGCAAAACTGGGTTAAGATTTTGTAGTAATGCAGTATTTGCTTTGGTGAAATATGTGCTAGTTCTATTTATCAATGAAGAAATATTTCCAAATGCAAGCATAAATGCATAACTGCAAAGTTTTGTCTTAATCCTCTTTAAAGATACTGGAAGAGTGAAATTGTGCCTTCACACTAATTTACCAATCCTTGTAACCTACAAAACAAGTCCTTTATTTAAGCAGAATTTTTAGTCCTGGTTAAAAAAGAATAGATCCTCAGAATCAGAATTTTGGGTATATTTTTGTACCAAGAGTTGAAAACAGGATCTGTGCAGGGTTTTTGAGGCTCCTTTGGTGCTGAATCATGTTTGGTTTTGTTTCTGCATTTTTACAGCCATAAGTTCTTAAATGCCTTTCAGATAATTGTCCCTAAAGTTGATTAAGGAAAGTAGTTTAAATATACTAGTTTTTAAAAGTTTCTGGGGTCAGTAGGAACTAATAGTTACTAATCAGGAATGGAAGTCCATCAATTTACTTGAATTATATGGCTTAATATTTACTACGGGATCTAATTTATAGTATTTTTCCCCTTCCTTGGTGTTTTTGTTTTCCGTTGGTATTTTTGGCAATGTTCAGATCTCTACAGATATAAAAAGAATCTCCTATTTGTTTTGATGGGAGTTGATTTAGATCCTGTATTGATAAAATTATGGTGTTGTCTGTGAATAATACTTCCAGTAGTTAGGCTTGTAAATTTTTGTGAGACCACGGAATCACAGGGAATCAAATCTATTGAGAAGGCACAGCAGCACAGGACTGTATCCCTGTGGGTATTTATTTAAGTCCAAATAAGTTCTATATTGAGATTTTTGGGGTGTTTTTTTTTGCAGGGGTGGGACTTTGACCTTTGGGTGGCTGAAGGAGGTAAAAGTGAACCTGGTGGACAACAGTTTAGAAAGGGTGAATTGGCTTGTCATATGTTATTAGCACATAGGCTTTACTGAACCTGAAATGCTGGATGCCTTATACTGTAGGTGACAACTTGGTATGTGCCAAAAAAGAAAAAAAAAAGTCATCAAGACCATGAAGGTAGAATTAATCTGATATAGTAGTATAGCACTAGGATATGGGTTGTGTATTTTCCAAAGTACTATTTGAAATATACTACTCTTTTCTAGATAAGATACTCCTTGAAGACCAATTGCCCAATGTGAATGTCCAAACAGGATATATCATTGTTTCTTCACTGAAATAATTAAAACACTGTCTTCAGGAAAGAAGTCTCTGGCTGGTAGAAAATAGAACAGTCTTGAAATGTAAACTCTTTTAATATATAACGATGTAATGTATTACCTGTTTATCAGAAAGGTGAGCAGGGATTCTTGTGTGGTATGTCACTGTATTTTGAGGCTATTGCGAGAATGAGAACAATTTTTCTTGAAGTAATGTCTATTAATGGAGTGCCAATTATTAATGTGAGTTTTTTCATTATTTCGAGTGGACTTGTTGATGTCTAGTGACTATGAGATACCGGATAATGAGAGGAAGATATCTTTCACAAAATATGACACCTGTTTCTTTGACAAGACACATGTTAATAAAACACTCTTTTTCTTAAAAATCAATTCTCACAAAAAAAAAAATCAAGTTTTGATTCTTAAACTATATCTATCATGCATACTTTTGATCCAGTTTTGTAGTGTCTGTATTGGTAGATCCACTTATAAGACTTGGGCCCAGTTTAGTGTTGCTTGTATGTATTTGTAGTGATTTGGCATCAAGGTTCCCAGAAATATTTGAAAATGTTCTGCAAAGCTGAGTTTTAAAAATATATTTAAAAAATGTCCTGGGACTGCTGGATGGCTTTTTAAGGTTGAGTTCACAATGTTTCAAATGAATAAATGCAATAACATTCCTCAGACAAATTACCTTTACAAAAAATACTTAGAAACACTTTCTTCTGGGAACATGGCAATTTTGTAACACAGTTAATAGCACTGACCACAGTCTGGTGCCCCCAGCCTAAGGACATTGAACTGCTAGAGTGGGTCCAGTGGAGGGCTGCAAAGATCATCAGATGGCTGGAGCCACCTGCCACCTTGCACACAGCCTGTGTGGACAGGCTGTGAGACTTGGGGCTGTTCACATGTGAAAAAAGAAGGCTCCAGGGAGACCTTATAGCGACTTGAAAGTGGCCTACAAGAAAGCTGGTAAGAAAGTCCTTGAAGTCATAGGATGAGAGGGAATGGATTGAAGCTTGAGGAGGATAGATTTATACTAGATGTTAGGCAGAAATTCTTTACAGTAAGGATGATAAGACACTGGAACAGCTTGCCCAGGGAGGCTGTAGATGCCCCCACAATGAAGGTGTTCAAGGCCAGGTTGGATGAGACCGTGAGCAACCAGGTCTAGTAAAGGGTGTCCCTGCCCATAGTGTGGGGGAGCTGGAACTAGACGATCTTTGAGGTTCCTTCCAACCCAAACCCAAATAAATATAAAAGATAAAGAAATAATAAATATAATAAATATATAATATAAGCAAACAATAATAAAATAAATATTTTTTCTATATCTCAATTATATACAACATACTTGTGAAGAACACTTTATGAAGAGAATCTCCATATTCACTGTGACTCATCTGAAGCACAGTAGTTAACTGAAAAAAAAAAGTTTTTCTAGTGATATACAGCATCTCTTCAATATTAGTTTTCACATCCTGTGTCTGACTGAACTGCATTTTACAGCTTACTGTAAAAAGAAATCTCTGTTTTATGTTTTTCATACTAGCTGTCTTGATTGAGCGCTGATATAATATCCTTCAGCACAAAGCATTTGAAGGAATTTCCTAAGCATTATATTTTAGGTGTAGAGTTTGGAGCTAATATATTATTACTGATAAAAGCAAATTTTGCCTTAATAACTTCTGTGAGTAAATCAGACTGTTACAGTGCCCAATTAGGATTTTGTTACTGTTTTTTTGCTGCTTTGTTTTATTTTGGTTTTTAATGTTTTATAGAGTAATGATTGCATCCTCTTTGTGTGTTTTTTCACAAAAGTAGTACAGCGAATGCCTAAAATACTTGATTTTTAGATTAAAATTAGTATTAGGCAAGTTTAATTAAATCTTGAATTACCTATTTTCTTTCATATTCAGTCCTATCCTTAAGATAGCATGTCCTCTGCTTTTCAACTGTAATGAAAATCTCAGAGACAAAGCAGGTCTTGGTAGTGTCATAATCCCAAAAGTATGATGGTGTATCTAGGTGGAAAAGTTCTGTGTTTTGCAGTTAAATATGCAGTTACTTGTGATTCTCATTACTGATATTATGCCTAATAGCTTTAGTCTGAGAAACATTTCTGCCTTTGAGAAGAAAAACAAGTAATTATTTCTTTAAGATAAATTGTTAGGTTTTAGAGATAATTTTTCCTGTTCTTGATACTTATTCAGTGCAGGAATATTCTTATTTAAATAGTGTGTCAGAAGCAAGAATACAGTTCACACAAACATGACTTCTCTGATGAGAAATTTTCTAGTTAGTACAGAGTATCCTGATTTATGGTAATACAGGATTACTAATTACGTTTTTTTTTAAGTATTCTATAATAAGTGATTGAGAGTAGACCGTAAGCAGTATCCTGCAGTATTTGTCTAATGGACAGAGAATAACAGAAATAGCTGTGCTACATTTTTGTGAAATCCCATTGAGTTCACCAAATTGTTGGAGATTTTGCTTTCTAAATTGCAGTAATAGAAGAGAATGAAATATCCCCTGTTCAGTCAACAGTACTTCACTGTGCCTCCACTCTCTTTTATTCCTCTCCAAACTTCAAAAACATTAGTAATGCTGAGCTACTTTAAAAAATAGAACATGATTCAATATCTAAAAATATTTAGCTTGCATGCATGCATCCTTGTTTTGTATGTGTTAATACTTATTTATCTGTGTATTGATTAAAATTCTCACCCTGCTGTATGGGGTTAGGAAACAGTAATGTAAAGGATGGGTAAGAGAAATTAATCTGAAAATTGAGCATGTGAGGTGGAAGGTGCTTCTGTTCTGCTCTTGCATGCCCTTTAAACCCAGGGCTGACATAAAACATGTTTTGCAAAAGATGCTGATACATCTGAAGCTAAAGCTGTAATTTTTCCTGTTTTAACAGTGGCTTGTCAGATGCTGATTCAGATCTTTCAGTGGAGTCTGACATGAGAAAACATGTTAAGACAGGACTACAACCGCTCTGACAAAACAATCATATAGCTGCCTTTCAGTTTCAACAGGTAAATGACACTGTCAGTGTAGTGGATAGTTATGTGGACTAAGGGAAGAAGCTGATGAAGAAAGTAGGGGTGAGGGTACAGGATTCTGCAAATGACAACCTCAGTTTTCTGCCAGGGTGCTTCTATTGATTTTGTTGCTTCTGCGAGCTTCTGGAAATAATTGCGTATTTTTACAGAAGCAAGATTGCAATAAAAACTGCAACAACAAAAAAGTTGATTTTTAAAAAGACATTTAATTGTACTTCCATTACATGTGAAGTCATCCTTTTTGGGGGGCAGGTAATGACATCTTGCATATCACTTAGGTCCTTAATGTGAAAATGTAAATTACAGTGTAAACCCATTTTAAATCTTTGTTCTTTCAACAAGCTAAAATGTGTTTTTTACTTCTGATTTTTTAAACATCAGAAAGTTGTATCTATGCAGAAAGGTGCATTGCTGTAATATACAGTCATTCTACAATCTGTGGACATGCTGTCATCTAGGTATTGCAAAAAGAATGAGACCTTCAGATAGTTGATGTTGGGTTGCTTTGCATGCTTTTTTTTGGCTTCTAACGTTTTAAATGGGTTTGCGTAACCGCAGCTGTCTAATGTGTGATTTTCAAACTTCGCTAATCAGCTTCAGGGGAAAATTTGCTTTCATAGTTTTAAGTGGCTGATTGCTCTTTAAACATAAGTTGTGGTATTGTTCAGTGTCCTCTATACCTTTCCAGTCCCCTTTCTGTTCCTCTTTTTCTGTTTGATCTGTAACAATGAGTACTTCCAAGGAAAAGTATTTTTGATTGTAATCTGTTTATCCACTTATTTTTACCTTTTCAGAATGAAACCAAGTAAGGTCTCAGGGTTCCTGACTAGTGCATTCTGCTTAGAAGGAACCATGAAACAGTGACTTCAAACTGCAGTAAATATTGACTGGATCTCGGAGCTGAGCCTTGCTCAAAACTCACTTTGAAGACCTGAAAGGCTCCTATTGTTCCTTCTCAGTCAGCACTTCATAGCCAAGGCTAAAGTATGCATGTGTTAGGAGAAAAAGAAAGGCAGTGGGGGAAATTAAACAGTGAACACAGCTGAAGACTCAGGGCATAGGAAAGGGAAGCTTCCAACAAAAAGGATGTAAGGATTCACTGCAGGTTGCAGAATGCTTTGCAGAAGTAATCAAACACCATCCATCTTTTTTTCTGTGTGAAGGGCTAGGTGAATGTACCCTTTCAATCACTTAGGTAGGATGAGAAGAATGGGTAACAATTTACTCCTTCAGTGGATGGTTCCTGGCAGAGATGATGTAATCTTTTTTTGAACAGTTAGGTAATGAAGGTGGATTCTTGGACATGTTTTACTCCCTCACTCCTTGAGGCTCTAGTCAGAGCAGCAATGGATAAAGCATTTTGGAGAGTTTAACCACTGCTTTTATGTTCCATGTAGCTATTGTCTTGACTGTGCAGAAGACAGGCAAAATGAAAAACATATAGTTATATTAGTCCACCACTTTTATTAATTTATTTGGGAGCTTTGTTTGGTAATAAAACACAGACTGCTGATTGTAGTGCTTTCCTTGGCCAGTCCATTCACATCAGAGAAGCTTCTGCTAGCCAGTGTGGGGCATGTGGTAGACCCTTGCTCTAAAGTGGGGTGGGGAAGTGTATAATCTGTTCATATCCTCCTGTCCCCTTTCTGTTTTCTGTAAGAGTGTTTTTTCCTAAGTTCTTTTCGAATTCTCAGTCGTTAGAATTTTTCACCTCGTTACAGGATGAGTCCTTGTGTTTGACTGTTGTGGTTAATACAGTCTCCTATGTCACATTCACTTGAACTGAATCTGGGTATGCATATAAATCCTGACATGCTGACTTGCTGTGATAAAGTGAGATTTAGGTCACTAGGTTTCCTGTCTTCTCTGCCTTCTCACCCAAGAAAATCCTTCAAACCAAATCACAATTAGCATTACCTGCTGCCAGTCTTTCAAAATAAAACAAGCCAACCAACCAAAAAGAACAAACACCTTCCCCCCCACCAAAACCCAAAACAAACAAAACCAACTAATATGATGAACAGATGTGTCTCACACGTCACAATGGTCAGCTGTCCTCCTCCCTTTCTATTTTGTCTCATTTATGTTCTCCATTCCCTCCTTTCCTTTAGTCCAGATGATGTAATGGAACTTCAAAGGACCCATGACCTCCTTTTCTTCCTACTCAGAAAACAAAGCCTTGCCCTCTGCATTTAAGATTGCGGAAATGACAGTGTATCTATCACATTATTGTAAAGTATATTGGGATATTTTGAATATGAAAGGAGCTGCATAAAAGCAAATTCTGTTTCCTCCCTTCACATGGGAATGGGATTGTCTTACTACTGCACTTATCCTTTATCTGGAAGGAGACATGCTTGACACTGCGCCAGTAACAATGAGTTTGCACTGTGCTATGCTTACACCTCTGGCAGCATTGTAACAGGAAGAAACCCAGTCTTCAAGGATGGGGTGGGAGAGATTAAAACAATAATAGGAATTACCTGAAATATGGATATACTGTTGATAAGAAACATCAAATACAATGCCCTAAAGCTATCTAAAGCATTGCTTTTCTAGCTGGTGACAATACTATTTCAAAGCCAGAAAAATGTCTTCTACTGAGTAGGTAACACATTATTATAAATTGCTGTGGAGCAACCTCAAATTTTAGTTAACCAGAATTTTTATTTCAGTGGACATTTGGTGTGTAGAATACTTAAGAATGTAACATCTGTTAGGTTGAAGTAGAAGCTGCTTCATGCCACTGCAATGGGTTTTTTTTGCTTTTCCCCCCTTAATTAGAAGAATACATGAATGTTCTGTGCTGATCTCCAGATCCTGTACAAGTTCCATTATGTGTTCTAAAGACAAAAAAAAAAAAAAAAAAAAAAAAGCATAGTTGAGGCATCTGAATTGTGATACAGAGGAAGGCAGTGTGGTTTTTATTTTTTTTTTGTTTGTGTTCTTGTTTGGTTTGTTTTGTGTTTTTTTTTTCTGCAGTGAATCTACTTTTGTTTGAACGGGCATTTTAAGGACATAACAGATTTACATCTTGATAGTTTCCCAATTTTAACCATTACTTATGTTTTTTTTCTGTTTTGGAGTTTAAGCCAGCAGCTGGAAAAATAAGTTTTAAGGAAAGCCACTGCATCACACACACTAATTTGATAGAGTTAAGCATCATTATAAGGAATTTTTAGGTATTTCTTGGATGCATAATGACTTTCAATAAAACCAGTATAAGGAAATAAGTTGCTGAACTCCTGTCTAGGTCACTTTTCTTTCCTTTTTTAATATCCTTCTCATTTGGGTATATGCCTCCATTTATTCTTCCTCACCTAACACAACAATTTTAAAATTATGATTGATATTTTACAGACAGGAAAATTCAGAGTTACTGCTTCTGCAACATTTAGAATACTTTCTTAAATGAACCAAAAGATTTTATTTTAACATTAAAGCGTGTGTGTATGAGATGGTGTAAAATGCTTGCATTTTGGAAGGGTTTATTTTTCAGACTTTAAAACAACTTACTGTTATAAAAATTATCCCTCATCTACCTTTAAAATTTAGTACTGAGTTGTTTCTTTGTACTCATCAAATCAACTGTTCTGAGTGACTTTGTGAATTGACTGGCTTTTATTAAAAAAGACTGACCATTCAGAATTACGATGTATATATATGCTCTTACTCTTCAGTCTCATACTAAAAAAACCCCAATGAAACAGAAGTGTGTTCATTCACTATTGTAGCTGAAATTTCAGCTGTAACCAAGAAGTTTTCAGAAAGCTTTTAAGCCTTGGTAGAAATATGATATATGTGTTTGTTGGGGTTTTGGTGGGGTTTTTTTGTTTTTTTCCTCTTTTCCCCCCTCTCTGTAATGCTACGTTTTCCTAATAGCTCCATAATGTAGCTTTGTTCGTACACTAACATTCTAACCAGTCCTCCCATTTTAGCAGAAGTCAGTTGGGTAGTTGTTGGTACTATACACTGAGTTTTCTTCAAACTTTTTTATTCCTCAAATAGTCACATTTTAAATGCTTGTGATAACTGCACAATATTAATGCAAAATACTCTCCTTCATGTGAGGACATGCCCACTGTTTCTCTTAGAAGTTCTACATTTTTCTTTCTTGTTTTGTAATAGCACCATTATATGATGTACAAATGTTGTCACAAAATTGAATAGGCTTATTCCAACCTCATTAAAAAAAAAAATAAATCGAATTCAGCCAGTGTTTTTGTAAAAGAACATAAAGAATTAAAATGCTGTAAGTGCTGGGAGGAGTTGAATTTCTCTGACACTCTTCTGAAGAAGAGTGCTTTATTTTGCAGTAGGAATCTGCAAAGAACAAAACAAAAACCTAGGAAGACCTGTTAGGCATTTCTCCATGAAGTTTAAAGCAATGGATGCAGAGGAAGGTGGCAACATAGTTGTATTGTCTAGTGCACTGCTAACCATTTACACCTTTCATACTGAGAAAGACCTGCTTGAGAACAAAGGGAAGAAAAACCCTCATCATGCTTGCAGGCACTGATTTTCAGTTCAGCTTCACCCTAATCAGTTTCCCTGTTTGATTTGTGCAGCCCATTTCCTATGGCAGTTGGGCCTTTTGATGAATTAGTTGAAATCTTTGACCATATTAACAAGTTACTCTCCCAGAGCACAGGGTTTGCACCCAGCTACTCAGTTGGTTTAGGTGGATTAATCAGTGATGTCCCTAACTGAACACAGTTCCTGTATCTATGTTTCAGATTCACAAAGGAGTTGAATTTTAGCTTCTTCTACATTTGTTTGTTAACTGGATTCTGCATTGACTTGTTCATTTGTGAGTAAAATGGAATATAAAATTGAGGTTTAGCAGAACCAAACCTAACTTGGCTTGATTAATCAGAAACAATAACAAACAATGGTACTGTAATTGGGTAACATAAGTTTATTTCTTGATAATCAAATTCTGGGTTTCATTGCTATATTGTAATTGTAATTGTAATTAGAGAATAATTTATGATATTAAATTTGGAACAGCAGACAGGTGTATATTTTTTTTCTAGGAACATT